>NC_058130.1:340140143-340156349 GCF_016433145.1 Gracilinanus agilis | reverse complement strand
GTAAAAAGAGGATAATATTAAGAGAAATGGGAAAAGAGACAAAATGGGGTAAACTTATATTTGATAAAGAAGTGCATGGTGGGAGTGGGGGAGAAGACCAATACATTGGAAGGGTAAAGAGATTGGAGACAGGAAATACTTAAGTCATACATGCATTGAAATTGACTCAAAGAAGGAAGAACAATCAGACCTATTGGGGCAGAGAATTGATTTGTGCCCTATAGAGAAGTAGAAGGATAACAAATGGACTGGTGGGGAGGGAAGCAATACTAGGGAGGGAGAGTGGGGGGGGGGGGTAACTCAAAAAGACGTTAAAGAAAAATAAAAGGGAAATAAGAAAGGAGGGGGAGAAAGGGAAGCAAAATAAGGGTGGGGATTAGGGGGACTGATTAAAAACAAAACACTGGTATAGAAGGAAATAGTGAAAGAAGAAAGGGTAGGACAAGGAGAAGAAATCAAAATGTTGGGGAGTACAAAGCTGGTAATAACTCTGAATGTGAATGGGATGAACTCATCTATATAATGGAAGCAAATAGAAGAATGGATTGGAAACCAAAATCCTACCATATGTTGTGTACAAGAAACACACATGAGACAGGTAGACACACACAGAGTAAAGGTTAAAGTCTGGAGCAAAATCTATTGGGCATCAGCTGAGAAAAAGAAGGCAGGAGTCACAATCATGATATCTGACAAAGCCAAAGTAAAAATAGATCTAGTTAAAAGAGATAGGGAAGGTAATTACATCCTGATAAAAGGCAATATAGACAATGAGGAAATATCAGTACTCAACATGTATGCACCAAATAGTATAGCATCCAAATTTCAAAAAAAAGAAATTGGGGGAGCTTAAGGAGAAAATAGATAATAAAATTGTACTGGTGGGAGACCTGAACCTTCCTCTATCAGATCTAGATAAATCAAACCGAAAAAATAAATAAGAAAGAGGTAAGAGAAGTGAACGAAATCTTAGAAAAATTGCAACATTATCCAACCATTCTGGATGGCAATTTGGAACTATGCCCAAAGGGCTTTAAAAGACTGTCTGCCCTTTGATCCATCCATACCACTGCTGGGATTACACCCCAAAGAGATCATAAGGAAAAAGATTTGTACAAAAATATTCATAGCCATACTCTTTGTGGTGGCCAAAAACTGGAAAACATGGGTATGCCCTTCAATTGTGGAATGGCTGAATAAATTGTGGTGTCTGTTGGTTATGGAATACTATTATGCTCTAAGGAATAATGAACTGGAGGAATTTTATGTGAACTGGAACAACTTCCAGGAACTGATGCAAAGTGAAAGGAGCAGAACCAGGAGAACATTATATACAGACATGGATACACTGTGGTAAAATCGAATGTAATAGACTTCTCTACTATCAACAATGCAATGATCCAGGACACCTATGAGGGACGTATGAGAAATAATGCTATCCACATTCAGAGGATGACCTGTGAGAGTAGAAACACAGAAGAAAAACAATTGCCTGATAACATGGATGGATGGGGATATAATTAGTGAAATTGACTCAAAATGAGCACCCTAGCACAAATATCAATAATATGGAAATATGTCTTGATTAATGACACATGTAAAACACAGTGGAATTGTGTATCAGCTATGGGAGGGATGGGGGAGGGAAGGGATAGAATATGAATCCTATAACCATGGGAAAATACTCTAAATTTATTAATGAAATAAAAATTAAAAAATTAAAAAAGAAGAAGAAGGAGCTAAGGTCCAGAGAAGTTTAGTGACTTGACTAAAGTAACACAGGTAGCAAGTTACAGCATCATAGCTCTAGAGCTAGTAGGACCTCAGTGTTCTTTGAGTTTAATTCCCTTGTTTTACACATGAGAAATGAAATTTATTGTTCTAGGGTCTTGCCATACTTCAGGATCTCCTCTTTCCAAAAGCTGACGTTGGCAGGGAGAACACTTCCCAGCCTACTAGTCTTCTCAGTGCTGTCTGGCACCCATGCTATACTATGCCATCAGGTAATTCTTGATGCTTCCAGGATGTCCCTGACTTCTATAGGCACTGAAGGGACTGATTGGACTTTCCCCTCTCTGGTGTGAGGAGACAAGAAACAAGACCTCTGTCTTCTCACTGAAGCAACAAGTTTTCCAGTGATTCTGTGAGGAGTTTGATGTCATTTTTACTTTCCTTGAACCCTTGACCTTGCCATGATTCCTGAGCTAGGGGATAATGACCAAAAAAGAGCTAAAGAAGTAATAATCCTGGCTGAGGAATCTTAGCCAGCTTTGCAAAGTAAGATTTAGGAATTAACTGCAAAAGGCCTAGAGCCTTACTCTGTCATTCACAACAAAAACAACAGCTGTCCATTGTGCCTACACTGTGGGAAGTGTTGGAGCAAATAAAATAAGATGTTTAAATAAAACATAAACAAGTTCTTTTCTGAGACTCAGTTGCCTATTTATAAAATGGAAATAATATTTGAACCAGATACTGCTCACATAGTCACTGTGAGTCAAAATATCTGTTGTTGTTAATTGTTGCTTTTCATGTGATAGTGGTTGTTGATTATTTTTTAATTAGTGATTATTGTTAGTTGTTTTCGCTGGTGGTGGTTGTTAGTTATTGTTGAGAGGTTTTAGTGGTAGTATTTATGATGGTTATTATTGATTACTGTTTTTATTGGTTATTTTTGTTGGTGGTGGTTATAGGGGTAGTTGTTGCTTGTTGTTTTGATGCTGGTAGTCATTGCTATTGGTTATCATTAGTTGTTTTTGGTGGTGGTAATAGTGGTGGTTGGTTAGTTGTAGTTGGTTGTTGTGTTGTGTCCAATTTTTCATGACCCCATTTGGGGTTTTCAAGGCAGATATACTGAAACGGTTTGCCATTTCCTTCTCCAGTTCAATTACAGATGAGGTAACTGAGATAAACCAGGATGAAGTGACTTGCCTAGGTTCACACAGCTAAGAAATATCTGAAGCCAGATTTAAATCTGTGAAGACTCACTTCCTGACTCCAGACCCAGTAATCTATCCATTGCACCACCTATCTGCCATCTATACATGTCCAAGTCACTACAAATGTGAGTTATTATTATTCCAAACACAAGGATGTGAATAAAAACACAAAGATGTGAAATCCCAGGCAGAATGTGAAGGTCAGTGTACATAGTCCCCTTTGGCTTTCATGTAATGGTATGGGCCAGAGGGGTGGAAAGAAGGCCAGCTTGACTGGGATAAAATGCATAGAAGAGAAAAATATGAGATTAGGTTGGAAAGATGGGTTGCATCTGATTGTGGAGAGCCCTGAATGTCATGCGGAGTAGTTTAAACTTTACTCAGTAGAGAAAAGGAAGACTTTGAAGAACAGAGGAGTAGCAACATGTAAGAAAGGTTAGTCTGTCAGCAGCACGAAGAGATGGAACAGAATAAGAGTTAGAGGTGGGAAGACAAGGAAGTGATAATGTTTTTAGACTTGGTTGGTAGTGTTCATCTGTATTAGTACTGACAAGGATTCTTCTTTAACCACTTCATTTGCTATGATATGTAATTAAACATCTTTTGTTTTGAACCAGTATGTCCTGTGACTGACTGGCAAAAGTAAACAGCATTCTAGGGACTTGTGAGCTGTGGTTTTGAGTCCCTTGAACCCGAATATAGCTTTTCTAAGCAATCTATTGTGATGGGGACACCTGAGGTACATTAATGATATGATGATGAGCCCCAATGGGTATAGCCAATGCTTCTCAGTTTATGTGTTAAATGGCTTCTTTCAGGTAACATATCACTATCTAATAACTTCCAAGTCTGGGGTGCTCCTATATCTACATTAATCTCCAAGGCTTGGAAATAGGATACATGCATTCATAATTACATCTTTTACCAGAATAAATACAGCACTCATTCATCTGCCAACACTAACCAACCTCTATCTAATTAGAGACTGGTGTGCAGAAGTGGGGACCAAGGAAATACCCAAAAGTAATTTTCCATTCTCCTAGTGGATAAAAATACTTGCCACCTGGCTCTGTTTCCCAAGAGTGTTGTCAGAGTAAACAATAGCACTTGCACAACTTTGTCATAGTTTTCCTCACACACTAATTTGGTACCAAAACAAATAATATTCAAAGAGAGTTTACACTAAATCTGTTGTGGGCCTCTAAAGAAAAGATTTTTTCTTCTTCCTATTCTATCTTTCAAAATATTTCCTCTAAAGCCATCCATCTCTTTCTTGTTTTTCAGTTCTCTACATCTCATTTAAACATGGAGCTCAAAACAGATTCCATTTTATTTGCACTCACCTCACTCAGGGCCAAGCACCCTTGGAATAATAGAGAAAGCTTCTCTCACAAATGATATGCAATTTATTGGATCTTTTCTTTTTTTAATTTTTTTAAATATTTAAATTTTATTTTAGTCCCTTTTCCAAGGGCATAACAATCACAAATTATACACATGAGGAAACTAAATCCTAAAGATGTTAAGGAACTTGTCTAAAGTCATAGAGATGATAGGTAAAAGAGACAGGATTCTCTCAGGAATCCAAGTTCACAAACTCCAAATGGAGCACTCTTTACACTGGACTATTCATCACCATCACCACTACCACCACCCCCACTACTAACCTGAAGTCATAACTCCCAGCAGCAGCAGTAAAAAGAACTAAAACAGGTACTAAAAAATGATTATCTTTCTTCTGTTTTCCAACTCCAATCATCCCCCATCTCAACCCCTACAGGGAGAAAGGCGCTTAAAATATCTGTACTAAACATTTGCAAAAATTATTGTTGTTCAACCATGTCTGACCCTTTGTGACCCAATTTGGTGTGTTCTTGGCAGAGATACTAGAGGGATTTGCCATTTCCTTCTTCAGTTCAGTTTACAGATGAGGAAACTGAGACAAGCAGGGTTAAATGACTTTCCCTTGATGTCAAAGCTAATAAGTATCTGAGGTCAAATTTGTACTCAGCTCTTAATGATTCTAAGCCTAGCATTCTATCCACTGATCCACCTAGCTGCCCAATATTTGGGTATAGTAGGGTTTAAACCAAAATTATATCAGGAGAAAATCTATTCTCAACATGAGCAAAAAGAAAACAACTGACCTTTTGGTTTTTTGAAGGTGTGGAACAATACTTTATGTAACTGGGTGACAGCTAGAATGGTTCAGTGAATAAAGCCAGGCCTGAAGATAGGAGGTCCTGGGTTCAAATATGACCTGAGATACTTCCTAGTTGCATGGTCCTAGAATTGCCTAGCCCTTACTGCTCTTCTGCTTTGGAACTGATACTTAGTACTGATTCTAAGACAGAAGGCAAGGGTTTAAAATAACTATATAACTGGGAGTTTGAGAATCACTATTGTTTAAAGACTAGAGAAAAACAGGGAAGAATAAAACAAACCATCCTTTGAATTGATAGGTATGCTCTACATCATTTTAAACTACATAGATTTTAATAAATAATAGTCGTCCTTATCTAGCAACCACTTTTCTGGCAAATCCAATAGCCTGAAAAATAGCCTTGTACTCAGAAATGAAACACAAAGGCATTTTTACTTTTGTGAAGTTGGAAAGAAAACAGCTACCCATAAGGTCATGCACTGTGACTAGCAGAGAGCCTGCCTGGGCCCTTAACCAGGGCCTACCATCCAGAGCCACCAACTCTGGTAACCAGAGCAAGCATTGTAAATCTCCCAGACCAGGATTGGAAAGTTTGGAATGGTGGAGAAGACCTATGGGGGAAGAGCTCAAAGTTTTCAGGGGGAAATCCCCATCTGGTAGTTTCCTATCTTGATTAATAATTCTTCCTAAATAAATCCCAAACTCATTTGTTTTTATCTTCTGCAGAAACATAATGCTGTCAACATCTTCTCACCTATGCAGTTGCTCCAGTTTCACTAAGGCTCGATCTACTACTGCATTAGAAATGTATAAAATGAAGTTCCGTATTTAATAAGCTTGGTTATTAGAATTCCCTTCAGCTCTTCAAAGAGAGGTCAGCAGACCAGCAGCAGCAGCAGCAGTAGCAAAACATTAGGGCTGCTGGGATCAGAAACATTGATAGCAATGAGAGATGGCAACCAGAACCCAGGAAGAAAGAGGAAGGTCCAACAGATTGGGACCATTCCATAGAGAAACAAATAGTCCTAAGTTTGTATAGCAATGACTACATTTATAACAACAGCCCTGAATCATTTGGAAAAGGTTATATTAATTCTTGGTATACTCTGTCTAAGAAGGCAGGGAAGTACATAATACAATTTTAGAAAGACTTTCATTTAAATGGTTGATTTTTTTTCTAACATGTCTGTATTCAAGGAAGTAAACTTCCATTATCTGGATGATGAACTGGTGAATCAGTTTACTTCCCAAGGACACTGGATAAGATGTCATTATTGTTCATCCTTTGTTTTTGAAGAGTACAAATGACATCACAGAGTGATGTTTTGACTTTCTCATAAGCTGGATTTAAGTGCAGCAGAGTTGCACAATGTCATCAGCCTCATTCTCTCTTGAAGGGTGTAATGCAAAAGATGCAAGAGAGGCTTTTGCTCTTGCAGGGGGCCAACTGAAAACTTCTGGCAGTTAGAAGCCTTAGAATTCTGAGAGAAGTCAGTTGGTCCCTGAGGCTTGAACAGAGCGGAAGGACTAACTAGAGCTCTGCTTGGTTTTTGGTTTTGCTTTTGGCCTGTGCTTTGTCTCCGGACAATTTGAACCTAGCTAATTTCTCTGGACCTCTCCCTGACTTTCTCCATATTATTTCCCCATTTTCCCTGCCTGTTTTCCTGGGGCTCTGGGAGGCAGGGTGACTTTGGGGTTTTTAGTGAATAGACTTTGTGGATTTAGTTTCCCCAACAGGCAAGTAGGACATCCTTGAATTCAAACTATCCCTTTAGTATACCCTCTACTTTAAAGCAGCCAAATCTTCCCTGGCTGAGAGAAGCAGGTCCTCTCTCAGTCTAACCTATTCCTATATCCCCATGTTGAGTTTCTCCCTAGCGGCTGTCAGAAACCCCAAACCCCTCTCTCTTTCCTGACCAAGCCTGAACATTAATAAATCCCTTTGTTACCTAATCAAACCCTCTGGAGAATCATTGTGTTGAAGAATTAGGCAAGGGTTGAAGGGAAAGGAATTATTCTCTTTATTTCCTGAAGGAAACTGGAGGCATCCATCTTGGGAGGAAGTAGTTGCCTTGTTTCCTTCAGTTTCATTGACGGGGAGGAGCCTTGTGATTCCTCCTTTGAGGACTTGAGAAACTGACAAGAAAAGCCCTCAAGTCAGTTTCAAACCATTTCTGACTGGCCCTATTCCTTGTGTCTACAAAAGTACCTTTCCTGCCTGGAAGAGTTCAGCCTATTCCCCTCAGTATCCTCTGTCTCTAGCTTGGGTGTCTAGTCTGTGTTAGCTGCCTCTCATGAACACATCACCCAGTACCCTTACCATCCTAATACTGCATTGTCCATTTCCTCCCTAAATTCAGCCATCCCTTTCATTCCTCTCCTATCACCTCAATCACCCTTTACCCCTCCATCACTCAGCAAGGAAAGGAGAGCACCCCAACTTTAGTGTCCCCCCCTTTCTATCCACTTCAAGGGTCGTTATAGTCCAAGGACAAGACCAAAGTCAGAATGATTGTCAATGGTCTGAGTGCCATGGATAAGTAAGGCATTATCTTCAGATTCTCCAAGAACCTATTAAAAAAAAAAAACTTGAGAAATATCCCATTTCATTCATATTTTCAGAGGCTTTTAAACTTGGTGTCTGAAGGTGCCAGATCAGATCAGCTCGCTAGTTGAGTGACCATAAGCAAATTAAATGACTTCTCAGAATCTTGGTTTCCTCATTTATAAAATAAATTACATTCCTTATACTTCACAGTTGTTCGTAAGGAGAACAGTTTGGTAAAACCTCAGAGGACAAGAGACATATAAGAAGCAATTATTCATCTAAATAGTATTGGAAAGAAGGAAACAAGCATTTATTTAGCACCTACCACATGCCCAGCACTATGCTAAGCCCTCTTAGATATCTTATTTTATCCTCACAACTCCCTGGAAGTTAGATGCTGTTATTATCCCCATTTTACCATTAAGGAAGTTGAGACAGACAGAAGTTAAGACTTGCCCAGAGTCACGCAGCTAGTAAGAATCTGAGGCTGGATTTGAACTCAGGTCTTTTGAACTCTGGACCCAACACTATGCCACCAAAATCGGCATTTTGGGTGCAGGTTATCAATTTTTAATGAGATATTTTATTCATCTTTGTTCACATTACACAATAGAATTGAGCTTATATAAATACACAAATAAGCATCTGGCCATAACATTCATATGACAAAACATACACATGTATATACACACACACACACATGCACAATGCCTATTACTTAACAGAGCCATGATTTTACAGAAAGAGTACTAGGTCTGAATCCAGTTTGGGATTTAAATGATGACTTGCTGTTTATAATCCTCTTTGACAAATTATTATCCTCTTAGACAAATCACCTAACCTCCCAGAACCTCAGTTTCCACATCTTTAAGAGGAAGGGATTGGACTAGATGCCCTCTGAGTTCCTTTGAAACTCCAATTTTACAAAATTAATATTCCACATAGTCAGGAAAGTATTTAAATGAGAAATGAGAATGTGTACTTTTTAATATCATGTATCTTTATTCATTAAGGAGTAATAAGGAGTCTTCAGTAGGAGTTCAAATCTTGCTTCTGATGTATAGCAGCTCTCTGGCCAGGGGTGAATCTAAATTCTTCAGTGTCCCCCAGAAACTCTTTAAGACCATAAGCTACAGAGGAGCTGCTGATCTAAATAAGTGGAGAATTTCCATACCAAGAGTTCACCACACCAATGAAATCAAAGGTCTAAATTTCACCCAAAAAATTCTCTGCTACAGCCCTACTCAGGGTAGCTAGTTGGTGCAGTAGATAGAACACTGGGCTTGAGATCAGGAAGACTCATCTTCCTGAGTTCAAATCTAGTCTCAAAACACTTGCAAGCTATGTGACCATGGATAAGTCACTTAATTCTCATTGCCTCCATTTCCTCATCTGTAAAATGAGCTGAAGAAGGAAATGGCAAACCATTCCAGTGTCTTTGCCAAGAAAACCCTGAAAGGGGTCACACAGAGTTTGACACAACTTTAAAAAAACAACTCAACTGATCCAACCATTCTGACGGGCAATATGTAATTATGCCCAAAGGACTATAAAACTGTGCATACCCTTTGATCCTATAATACCACTATTGGGTCTATATCCCCAAGAGACAATTAAAAAAGGGGAGAAAGGACCTACTTGTACAAAAGTATTTATAGCGGCTATATTTGTAGTGGCAAAGAATTGGAAATTGAATGGATGTCCATCAGTTGGAGAATGGCTGAACAAATGTGGTACATGTTGGCGATGGAATACTACTGTACTATAAGAAATGATAAGCAAGGTGATTTCAGAAAAGCAGGAAAGCTCTGCAGGAACTGATGCAGAGCAAAATAAGTAGAACTGGGAGAACACTGAACACAATAACAATAATAATGGACGATGGGTCTCTTGTGAAAACTTGGCTACTTTCAGCAATGCACTGATCTGGGACAATCCTGAAAAACTTATGATGGAGAATGCTATCTACCTCCAGGGAAAGAACTGTTGGAGCTGTCTTTCACATCAGTGTGATGTGTCTTTCACACCATAATATTCATGGTGTTATTGTGGGACTTTGGTTTTGTATAAGTGTGCTTTTACAACAATGACCAATACGGAAGTGTGTTTTCCATAACAATAAAAATAAAATTTTAAAAACCCAACAATAACAACAAAACATCCCACTGACATGCTCCATCCTTGCCTACAGATGCCAATGGCATGCTGGTGAGTGTTTAGAACTATCTCTTCTCAACAGAATGATACATTTAGGTTGAATCTGTATTATTAACATTTTCTCCATCACTTTCTTCTTTTTTTTAAACCCTTACTTTCTGTCTTAGAATCTATAATGTGTATTGGTTCCAAGGCAGAAGAGTGGCAAGGGCTAGGCAATGGGGGTTAAGTGACTTAGCCAGGGTCACACATCTAGGTAGTGTCTGAGGCCAGATTTGAACCTAGGACCTACTGTTTCTAAGTCTGATTCTCAATCCACTGAGCAACCAAGCTGCCCCCTCTCCATCACTTTCTTAAGTCTAAGCAACCAACAAAATAATAAATCAAGCCCTGATTTGTAGCCTTTGCCAATTTCTAAGGTGGAGATTCTCACACTGGGAATTTAGCAACTGGATCTTCTGAACTTGACTCCAAAACTCTCCCCATCCACTCACCTCCTTGCAGGGGTGATTCTTAGGCTATATGAGGAGAGTGTGCATCTATCCACAGCAAGCAGAAATCAGAGAAGTTATACAAATAAGAATATGTAGCAGACCACAGTAGAGTTAATGAGGTCTCACCCTTGGAGTATCTCAGTTCCACCAAGAGAGAGAATCCCAGATCTCCCTCAAGTGGAAATAACTCAGTCTCTAGTGAGGCAGAAAAAAGGATTATATTCAAAGTGCTGGCTCCTTTATCCATTAGTTTCTTCCTGGAGTCTTTCCCTTTTCAGGGATCTCTTCCTGAGGAGAGCCTAGAATTTCGTGTCTTCCTTTTGAAGTGAAAAGTCACTTCGAACAAAATATCTTCTCCCAAATTCTTGTCTAACTCCAGCTCACATAAACTTGAATTGATCTTTATTAATAAAATGTCTTATGCAAATAAATTTGAACCCCTGATTATTGTTTTGTTAAGCCTAAATTTACCTCTCTGCAATTTCCACCTATTGAGGCAGCTGGGAATGCAGTAGATAGAATGCTGGACCTAGAGTCAGGAAGACCTGAGTTCAAATTTACCCTCAAATATAACCGTGTGACCCTGGGCAAATTACAGAATCCTCTGAAGATAATAATAACACCTACCTCATAGAGTTGTTGTGAGAAGCAAATGAAACATGTGCAAAATATTTTGTTAATTTAAACACCATATACATGGTAACTATTAACTTATAGCCCAATGGCTGATTTTTGTCTTTGTTTAACAGCATCTCTAGCACAGTGCCTGACACATAGGAAGGGTATTGAATAAATGGTTGATTGATTGAGAGTACTGGAGAGATGCTTGAGGCACTGGGGGTTTAACTGACAAGTTACATAAACTAGTTTACCCAGTTCTAACTCTGTTTTTTGGAGGGTCTAACCCCAAAGCCAGCCCTCCCCCTAATTTACCACCATGCCTCTTATTATTAACTTAAATACTCACAAGAAGACTTGTTTGCTGCTCAGAGGCAGCTAGGTGTCACAGTGGGTAAAGCAAAAAACAGAGACAGAAGTTCAAATCCTTCCTCAGACCTGCACTAATAAAAACATTTTTTAATATAATGCATGCAATGTGTCAGGCACTGTGCTAAGTAATTACGAATATTATTTTATATGATCCTGAAACCATGGTCATTCTTCATTTTGAAAACCAATGACATCACAGGTGATGTCTTTTGACTCAAGCCTAAGTTGGATTTAAATGAGGCCGAGTTGTACAAAGTCATTAGCCTCACTCTTTCTTCCAATGTCATATAGAAGTCCAGCAGCAAGAAAAAAGTCAGGATGGCTGGAAATGGTCCAGGATACTGTGGATAACCTTGGTTTCTTTGACATCTGACCAAGCTCTAAGCAGTCAGTAAAGCTGCTTCCATGACCTTCTTGACCACTGGAATAAATTGTTCTCATCCACCCATTCCATAGGAGAGATGTCTTCACATGGTTGAGGTAGATATCCCCCTAACTCATCAAGAGGTTTGAAGCCTTTCAATTACCCTCAACCTGATTTAATTCATCTGCCAAGATGGTTTACTAGAGGGTGGCTGCAGGACATGTTACAGCTTCCTGGAGTCACAAGTGAAAAATGAATGTCAGATGCCCACCAAAGAGCAGCCTTGAAAAGTGCTTGGCAAACACTTGAACCAGAGGCTTTAGTCCTCCAAGAACAGTTCATACACCCCTTGATCCTCAAAATAATCCTATGAGATAGGTTCTATTATTATAGCCATTTTACAAATGAAAAAACTAAGGCAAACAGAATTTAGTAAGTGTCTACTAGTAAGTGTGTGAGGCCAGGTTTGAACTCAAACACTCTTAACTTTAAAGTCCAGTGTTCTATCCATTCTACCACCTAGCTTCCCCTAGCACTAATTGTGCAACCCTGACTGAGAAAATTATTTAACTGCTCACAAGTTCATTTTCCTCAACTATAAAAATAGGGATAATAATAGCAGTTCCCACTCAGGGTTGTTGTGAGTATCATATGAGCTAATATATATAAAGCACTTTTCAAATTTTTAAGTGACAAACACTGTCTACTATTATTTGGAATTACTAATTTATGAGTTACTTCAAGATCTTGATTAAAAATATGAACAAAATTCTTCAACAGAGATTCCATAATATGTCAATAAATTGGGGATGAATCAAATGTAGTTCACAAAAACACAGTTCTTCTTATGCCATGTGTACCTCTGTCACATCTTTGAGGACAATGGGATCAAGCTGGCTGTTTGCATGCTTTAAAAACAAAAACATTAAAAGTCAATACAATAGATAAACAATCAATTAATTTGACCAAAAAATAAAGAAGAAAACCAAGTTACCAGTATCAAAAATTAAAAGGGCAAATTCACAACCAATGAAGAGGAAATTAAAGCAATTATTAAGAGTTATTTTGCCCAACTATACTCCAATAAACCTGGCAATCTAAGGGAATAGATGAATATTTTTAAAATATATATAGATCAACCAGATTAACAGAAGAGTAAATAGAATACTTAACCCCATATCAGAAAAGGAAATTCAACAGGCCATCAATGAATTCCCAAAGAAAAAATTCCCAGGGCCTGATGGACTCACAAATGAATTCTACCATATATTTAAAGAACAATTACTTCCAATATTATATAAGCTATTTGAGGAAATAGACAAAGAAGTAATTCTACTAAGTTCCTTTTATGACACAAATATAGTTTTTGATACCTAAACAAGGAAAAAGGGGAAAAAAACAGAAAGAAAACTATAGATCAATCTCCCTAATTAACATTGATGCAAGAATTTTAAATTAAAATTCTAGCAAGGAGATTACAGCAATATATTGCAAGGACCATACACAATGACCATGTGGGTTTTATACCAGGAATGCAGGGATGGTTCCATATTAGGAAAACTCTCAGCATAATTGATCATATCAACAACAAAACCAACTGAAACCACATGATTATTTCACAGAAAAAGCTTTTGACAAAATACTTCACTAACTCCTACTGGAAACACAAGAAAGCATAGGAATAAATAAAGCATTCCTTAAAATGATAAGTAGTGGGAACAGCTAGGTGACTTGGTGGTCTAGTGACAGGAGGTCCTGGGTTCAAATGTGGCCTCTGACACTTCCTAGCTGTGCCTACACAAATCACTTAAACCCCAATTGCTTAGTCCTTACCACTCTTCTGCCATGGAACCAATAAATAGTATTAATTCTATGACAGAAGGTAAGAGTTTTTTTTTAATAAATAAAAATTTTTTTAAATGATAAGTAGGGGGCAGCTAGGTCACTCAGTGAATAGAGATGGGAGGTCCTAGGTTAAAATCTGGCCTCAGACACTTCTGAGCTGTGTGACCCTGGGCATGTCACTTAACTCCTATTACCTATCCCTTACTGCTCTTCTGCCTTAGAACCAATACATAGTGTCTGTAAGACAGATAAACAAGAAACCTTCCAAATAAGACTAGCTGTGAAGCAACGATGCCTGTTATCACCTCTACTACTCAATATTGTCTTGCTATAGCAATAAGAGAAGAAGAAATTAGAGGAATTAGAATGGGCAGTGAGGAAATAAAGCTACCACTCTTTGCAGATGATATGATGGTATTACTTATAGAATCAATCAAAAAAACTAATTGAAACAATTAGCAATTTTAGTAAAGTCATAGGATATAAAATAAATGTACCTGAACCATTAGCATTTCTTTATACTACCAATAATGTACAACAGCAAAAAATAGAAAGGTGTGATATGGGAAATTTTGAAGTCTTTGAACTACATTTCCCACGAGCCCGCTGGCTTCCTGTTGTTATGTACTGACGTAGACAGGAGGATTAAATTGAGGGGCTGGCATTCCAGTCCTCTTTCCTTCCTATGGCAGCATGGTGGAGCTGGGAACAGCAGGCTGTTTGAACAGCCTAAGCTAGCATGGCACATGGTTTCATTTTCTAGAGATTACTAATAAATCTTACAAAACAATAATATTTTTAAAGTTATCCTTATATATTAATTTTATTTTTTACAAAGGAGAATCCCATTTAGAATGAAATCCCATTTAAAATGAAAGACAAAATATAAAATACCTGGAAGTCTATCTGCCAAGACAAACCTAGGAACTAGAAACTAAAAACATTTTTTACTCAAAGTCAGATCTAAACAACTGGAAAAACATTAATTGCTCATGGGTAAGCTAAACCAATATTATAAAAATAATAATTCTACCTAAGTTAATTTCTCATTCCAAACAAACTACCCAAAAATTATTTCATAGAGCTATAAAAATTAATTTTTAATAATTTATTATATGTAATAATAATAAAATTCATCTAGAAGAACAAAAAGCCAAGAATCTCAGAAGAAATAATGAAAAAAATACAAAGGAAGGGGATCAACCTGTACCATTAACTCAAACTATATTATAAAGTGGCAACCATAAAAACAATCTATTACTGTCTAAGAAATAAAGTAATTGATCAGTGAAATAGGTTAGGCAGTCAACATGCAATAATAAATTACCATAATAATCTAATGTTTGACAAACCCCAAAGATCCAAGCCTTTGGAAGAACTCACTATTTGACAAAAAATGCTTGGAAAACTGGGGGGGAGGGGAAGGGAGCAAAGTAGAACTAGGCATAGATCAATATTTCATGCCATATATCAAGAAAAGTCAAAGTGGATATATGATTTAGAAATAAAGGGAGATATCATAAATAAATTAGGATGGCACAAAATAGTTTTCCTGTCATATCTATGGATAAGGAAAGAATTTATAACCAAACAAGACATAAGGAACATTACAAGATATAAAATAGATAACTTTGACTACATTAAATTTAAAAGGTTTTGCACAAACAAAACCAATGCAATGAAGATTGGAAGGAAAACAACAAACTGGGGAAAAGATTTGCAGCAAGTGTATCTGATGATCTTATTTCTCAAATAGATAGAGAATTCAGTCAAATTTATAAGAATACAGGTCATTCCCCAATTGATAAACGGTCAAAATATATGAACAGGCAGTTCTCAAATGATGAAATCAACACTATCTTAAGTCATATGAAAAAATTCTCTAAATCACTATAAATTAGATAAATGCAAATCAAAGCAATCCTATGACAAAAAAAAGGAAATTATAAATGTTGGGGGAGATGTGATAAAAATGGGACACTAATACCTTTGGTGAATCTGTGAACTAACATGACTAAAATATTTATAATGACTCTTTTGTGGTGGCAAAGAATTGGAAACTGAAGGGATGTCCATCAACTGAGGAATGGCTGAACAAGTTGTGGTATATGATTGTAATGGAATATTATTATGCCATAAGAAATGATGAACAGGATGATTACAAACATACTTGGAAAAATTTATATGAAGCAATACAAAGTGAAGTGAGCAGAACTAGGAGAACATTGTATACAGAAACAGCAATAACGTGTAATGATCAACTGTGAATAACTTAACTATTATCAGCAATGCAAGGATCCAGAAAAATTCCAAGAGTCCTATGATGAAAAAGCTATCCATTACCATAGAAGGAACTGATGGAGTCTGAATACAGATTGAAGCATCATTTTAAATTTTCTTCATGAATTTTTTCTAGTATTAACAATATGTCTTATTTTGCATAATGAACATGGAAATACATATTGCATGATAGCACATGTACAGCCTATGTCATGTTGCTTACTATCTCAAAAGGGGGGGAAAGGTAGGATGGAGAGAAAGAACAATGGGTCACAAAATGCCAGAAAATGATTATTAAAATTTGTGTCTGCATGTAACCTGGAAAAATTAAAGGGAAGGAAGAAAGGAAGGAAGGAAGGAAGGAAGGAAGGAAGGAAGGAAGGAAGGAAGGAAGGAAGGAAGGAAGGAAGGAAGGAAGGAAGAAA
>NC_058130.1:339971161-340139826 GCF_016433145.1 Gracilinanus agilis | reverse complement strand
AAGAAAGAAAGAAAGAAAGAAAGAAAGAAAGAAAGAAAGAAAGAAAGAAAGAAAGAAAGAGAGAGAGAGAGAAAGAAAGAAAGAAAGAAAGAAAGAAAGAAAAAGAGAGAGAGAGAGGGAGGGAGGAAGGGAAAGAGAAATAAAAAGTGTGGCTGATTTTAGTACTCTCATTACAGCAATATTCTATATTTCTTTTAGAAAAAAACACCTTGCCTTCTGTCTTAGGATCAATACTGGATATTGGTTCCAAGGCAAAAGAGTAGTAAGGGTTAGGCAATGGGAATTAAGTGACTTGCCTAGGGCCTCACTGCTAGGAAGCATCTGGGATCACATTTGAACCCAGGACCTCCTGCCTTTAAGCCTGGTTCTCAATCCACTGAGCCACCTAGCTGCCTCCTTTATGTTTCTTAAATACCTATTTTACACACTTTTCATGAACTCAAAATTAAAATATCAAAATGAACTGACTATACAATAGCAAAGACACAAGTTGAATAAAGAAACTGTTGCACTTCATGGTTAATTTTTGATGCATTGTATTTGTGTAGGGAAATGTATGAGTTGCTAATGGGAATTAGGAACCAGAAGAGAATAAACTACTCATTTAAGGATAGAAAAGCTCTTTAGAAAAGTTGGGTATTAATAAAACTATTAGGAAAGGGAAGTTGCTTGATAGACCTGGAGGAAAACATTCCAAGAAGAAACAATATGAGATAAGAAGTATTGCAGGGCATGAGATTGTTGGTTTAGGGATGGATTTAGGGATGGAAGAGAGATTTAGGAATCAAAAGAAGGAAATTATGGGGAAAAAATATTAAAGGACATTGATTTGGATCTAAATTCTGCTTTTCTTGTATTACCTTGGGCAAAGCTTCATACAACATCAATAGGCTATAGCAGGGGTCAGCAATGTATGGCTCTCAAGCCATATCTGGCTCCACCTCCCGACCTGCCAGTCCGGGCAGAGCCCCAGGATGTGCCCCATATTCCAGTGCCTTCCGCCTCCATCTTCCTCCTTCCGCACCTGTTTATGGCAATAGCTTCCTATTCAGTGAAATGGGGGATTTGGATTAGATGAGTTTTAGTCTCTTCCAGTTCTTAAGCTAAGATCTAGTCCAATACCTTCATTTTATATATACAAACCATAGCTCAAGAATTAGGAAGGAAATTGTCTATTCATGTCTCTTGCCCATTTATCAATTGGGGAATGGCTTGATTTTTTATACAATTGAGCCATTCCCCAATTGATAAATGGGCAAGAGACATGAATAGACAATTTCAGGTAAAGAAATCAAAAGTATCAATAAGTACATGAGAAAGTGTTCTAAATCTCTAATAATCAGAGAAATGCAAATCAAAACAACTCTGAGGTATTACCTCACACCTAGCAGATTGGCTAAAATGAAAGAAGGGGAGAGTAATGAATGCTGGAGGGGATGTGGCAAAATTGGGACATTAATGCATTGCTGGTAGAGTTGTGAACTGATCCAACCATTCTGGCTGGCAATTTGGAACTATGGTCACAGGGCTATTAAAAAATGCCTGCCCTTTGATCCAGCCATACCATTGTTGGGTTTGTAACCCAAAGACATCATAAATAAACAGACTTGTACGAAAATATTTATGGCTGCACTTTTGTGGTGGCAAAAAACTGGAAAATTAGGGTATGCCCTTCAATTGGGGAATGGCTGAACAAATTGTGGTATATGCTGGTGATGGAATACTATTGTGCTCAAAGGAATAATAAACTAGAGGAATTCCATGTGAACTGGAAAGACCTCCAGGAACTGATGCAGAGTGAAAGGAGCAGAGCCAGAAGAACACTGTACACAGAGACTGATATACTATGGTAAAATCGAATGCAATGGACTTCTGTACCAGCAGCAATGCAATGACACAGGACAGCTCTGAGGGATTTATGGTAAAGAACGCTACCCACATTCAGAGGAAAGACTGCAGGAGAGGAAACATATAAGAAAAACAACTGCTTGAATGTATGGGTTGAGGCGGACATGATTGGGGATGTAGACTCAAAAGGACCACACCAGTGCAACTATCAATAATATGGAAATAGGTCTTGATCAATGACACATGTTAAAACCAGTGGAAATGTATACCCGCCATGGGTGGGGGGAGTGTGGCGGGTGAAGGGGAAAGTAGGAGCATGAATCATGTAATCATGTTAAAAATGAATATTAATAAATGGTTAAAAAAAAGAATAAGGAAGGAATGGGGTACTCTTTTTCCATTAAGGGGTTCCAATTTTATATGCACATAGCCCAGTTTCAGATATGGAAGGAAGGACAAGATTTTACTCTAATGAAAAATAAATATGTTTTTTCTCTCTGGCTCATTATATCCCCTCTCCCTCTTCCTGAGAAGAGTGAAAAATTTGGTCCTATCTAGAGTATTCCCAAAAAGGGATTAATAGGATCCTTCTAGGAAACAGGTAACTGGGGGGAAATATTTTAAGCATGTTTTTTCTTATAAATGATAAATATTCAAGATATCTAAAGAACTGATTGGATAAATAAGAACAGGAGTCATTCCCCAATAGATAAATGGTCAAGAGGTATGAACAGGCTCTAAAGGAAGAAATTCAAGCCGTCAAATAAAAACACTCTAAATCGCTAATAGAGAAATGCAAAGTAAAGCAGTTCTTCCTCAAATCCAACTGATTGGTAAAGATGGCATAAAAAAAATGAAAATTATAATTGTTAGAGATGTGGAGAGAGAGCCACATTAATGCTGGGAGATCTGAAAACTAGCCCAGCTATTCTAGAAATCAGCTGGAAACTATTCCCTCAGAGTCTCTAAACTATTCATACCCTCTGACCCAGGGAAACCACTACTGTGCATCTCCAAAGAGATCAAATAGGGAAGGAAAGGATCCATATGTACAAAACTATTTATAGTAACACTTTTCATTTTTGCAAAAAACTAGAAACTAACAGAATTACCATAATTATGAGATGGCTGAATACTTATTTCATATGAACATAATGGATGATACTAGGTCATAAGGACTGGTGATAGGGACAGGTTTAGAGAAATCTGGGAAAACTTATGTGAGTTGATGTGGAGTAGAATGCAGAGTAGCAAAACTGAGAGAACAATTTATACTATAACATTACAAATAAAAGCAAATTTTAAATATTTATAAGGACTCTGATTAAAGTAATGTCTAACCATATTTCCAAAGGGCTAATGATGAAGCATGCTACCCATCTGTTGCATGAAAATTTTACTAGCCACTGCCAATAAACTAGGACAAGTCAAAGATTTTACTTCCATTTATATGGGAAGCCATCAAAGCTTGTGACAATTGGCACAGTCCGCACAAGTTATAGACCCTGCACAGGAGGTGACAGAAGGATGGTAAATCCACTCAGTTTCCCCATGTGACTCTTTTCTCATTAACATTCCCTTTTACTGAAATTATTGTAATCAATATCCTTACTCAGCCCCAGGGAAACACAGAAAAATAATACAGGTTAATAGTAGAGCCCCACACACAGGCCCCTTATAACTCCTAGGAAATTCCCACCCTTACATGCAGTAATACAGAAATTCCCCTAGAAGTCACTTCACAACAAACCAGCAAATAATGAGTTTAATGTTAAAGATTTTTAAACCCTAACTTAGTTCCCATACACATGTGCCTGCAAAAACAGGCCAGAATAGTCTCCAAGTTTCCCCTCACCCCTCCCTGATTCAGTACAATACACATAAAAGAACGAAGAAATGAAATATGGAGAAATTATCTCCCATGAAAAAGTCTGTACTTTCTCACCACTGTGGCCCAGACACACCTAACACATTGTCTCTAAGAAAAGATGTATGGTGAGAATGGATTTCCATGCCAACTTTATATGTGATCTCAAAGCACATAAAATAAACACAGCACAAAAGCTGACTAGAGCAATCTTTATGATGCCTGGCTCTGGATGAAACCCTGATTACTCTCATTCATCTCTGTCATGTCTCCAATGCTGTCCTGCCTCCAAGATTTTCCTGGACCTGTGGGAGTCTTTTACCCCCCGCACGTTTATTCACTTAGGGTGTGGTATACTCCATGGTAGTTTATGGAAATGTGTGTCATTCACAATTCAGCTAATAGTATATATGTTTCATGAGACAAATCAGCAAGATGGCTATTCATTATAATATAGCAGGGAATACAAGTAGGGAAAGGGTGTGCTCATTAAGAACAGAATATCTATGTGTGTGGAGAGTTACATTAGGTATGCAATATATGATAAAGTATATATAATTACCTATGGAAGAGTAAGAAGAGATTTGTCCTTTTTTGTGTAGCTAATTGACTAAATAAAAAAAATTATACCTCATCTATCAAACTACATAAGGGAGGGAAACATTTAGGCTATTTAAAAATCTTTTTTTCCAACAACTAAGTCTTTGGGTATCCATTAGAGGAGCAAACACTAAAGGAAGCCATGTATTGCAGTTAATCTTACAAAAGGTCATACACAGAAAAATGGCAAATATTGAACAAAATGGAGTCAGATATATCTTCCCAAAGGTCCACTTCATCACTTCCCTCATCCCTTTTCAGTTTGTTTTCATGTCTTTACCCATTAGGTCCTTGTTTCTTGAGGGCAAGAACTACCTTTTAAAAAATGTAATCCCAAGTATTTAGCAAGGTACTTAACACATAGTGAATGTTTACTAAATATTTATTGACTGTCTGACTTTTAAAGTCTCCTAGATGAGCAGTGGTCAGTTCTGTTTGGCCAATCCCTTCCACCCTCCACACTGGACCTAATCAGAGGGATCAAGGAACCAAACAGAAGTCTCTAGTCTTGCATGAGACTAGAGTACATGTGGAACCAGCATTAGCCCAGCCACAAAGCCACCAGAATCTTGACCAACCTATCTATTTTTCTTTATAACAAAGGTGCTTGTTCAGCTCTACACATGTTCCATGGGAAAACTCCAAAAGACCTCAGTGCAGCAGAACAAAATAGCACCCCTCATTACTCCCAATATATACAGATAAGGAAACTGGCACTCAAAGAAATTTAATGATTTACCAAAGTCACACAAGTAATACCCAGGTATTTTGTGTTCAAACCTGATACTTTTTGTATTATGCCTTATTGATGTCTCTTCCTTTACTGGTATGTTTTGGTTCTCCATTCTATAGCCAGTGTTTTATTGATGATTGGATAACATGTGTGAACATTTTCTAACTGGTTTTAGTAAACCTAGAGAAAGAATCTTTTTCTACTGATTGTGTAACTTGAACTGTCAGGATCTCCAAAAGGGCCTAAGTCAGTGCTGGCTATGTTCCTTGCTGAATTCCCACCTACCATAGTTAAATGATTCCCTCACTCATTGTTGGATGAGAGAACCAAATTGTAAAAAGAAGGGCCTAGGGAGCTTACTCTCCTCCTTCCAGGATATATAGGCCCTGAGAAATGTGATTGAGGTTTTGGTCTTTTTATTGTTTTTTTTTTTAATTTTCTAGGTACAGGAAGTAAAGTATCCACCCTTGAGCATTTCAAAGTCCTACAGTGTGAGCCCAAGGAATTCAAGAGTCCAGAAATCCAGGTCAGGTGTTGCAGCCAGCCTAGTACAGAACTATCAACTGCATTGACCTTCAGGACTCCAGCCACTGGAAGCCTGCAATGCTATATAGTTCAGTCTGTGTAGGGGGGCATTATGTCCCCAAAGGTATTAAAGGAAATGTTTTTCATATTTGTTCTTGCTAAAAAGTAAATATTCCTATGTAAAAGGTGACTGGTTTTTAAATGGTTAAATGAAACTAAGGTGCCAGACACTGAAATCCTTAAAAATGAATGGAACATAGCCAGAAGGGATTCTAGGCAGTAGAAGAGACATCCCTAAATCCTTCAGGGTACCCTGGAAGTCTGGAGGGCAATATAATCTGTCTGTTCTTGAGAAAATATAGCCAAAGAACATATATTACATATGTATCAGATTAGTTCCAAACACCAAAATCTTAATTTAACATGACACCCCTTTAAACATGCTATATGCACCAAAAATGTTTAATTAACTATCTATAATTGATATCACATAGCGGACCTCACAGTCATAAAGTCCTGAATTCAAGTTCAGTATCTAACAAATCCTGGCTATGTATCCCCTTGCCAATCCCCTTGCCAATCCACTTAACTTAAACAAGTGTCCTCAGGTGACTCTTTAAGCCTGCAAATTGCTGAACAGATAGGGACTTTTTTGTGGTTGAGTCTCCTGGTGGATGATTGTTCCCTATACTATACCATTCAAATCACAGGGAAGAAGAAGGGGGGCAGGGGGGAAACAATTGTATGATAAGGATTTATAAACTTTCTTTTATTCCAGTCCTACTCTGATACTTTATTGTGGTAAACTCGTCAAAGACTATTTTAGCAAAATGAAAGCTTTAATGTATCCTACAAGATTAAAAAGGCTTTGGATATGGATTTAGTGATAGATTCTGTCTGAAGGAGGCTCAACAAGCTGACTGGAGGGTGATGAATGTTTCAGCTGCAGCAACTCTCAAGAACCATCTATTAAGCTGTAGAGAAATGATGATCTGTGTAGGTGGAGAGGGCACCACCTTCACTAAAATCATGGAGCCTCAAGGTAAGCATAAACTTTCCACTAGAGACTGACCTGAAATTAGTTTAGTATCTATCTGGTACCATACTTTTATGGCTATTCATCTTGTTATGCCTCTTTCAATGAATAAAAGGACTACATTCCTTATTTTCAACTACCTCTTATTTTGATGAGAGGGAAAGTTTCACACTGATCTTTCAGGCATGCTTTAACATATAATCTCCTTGTTACAGGTCAATTCCAAGAATGATCAGAAAAGACCGAGATGCCTCCTCAGTGCATTCCTACTGTCTACCCACAAACTAATGAGAGTCACCATTGATGAATCTGTTTTATCTCAACCAAGGGTACGGTATAAATGGAGATTTTTGAACCTTGGACTTCATCCCCCATAAATCCCTTAGTTTTCCCAAAATTCCCTTTAATCTCTCCTGCACCTCCACATTTGCATGGTCACGTTATTGTTTTCTGTTTGGCTGTAACTCTGCCCTCTCTTTTGTTCCTGGGAGTGAGCTGGTTAGTTACCTTTTAGTTAGGTCTCTTACTTTAGTTATTATTAATAAGACTTTATTAAATATAATTTTAGTTATTTAATATTAGTTTTTAAATCCACATTTATGGCTTACCACAAAGGGGTAGAATTCTCAAATATTTTTAAGAGAGATTTTCAGTTGTTAGCAAGTTTTTTCTCTGGCCATAATATAATTTTTAGTTATTTGATATTAATTTTAAATTAATATCCACAGTACTTAACTATTTTTTTGTTGTTGTTTTATGTTATGGATTGCTTTGGTAGTCTGGTAAAGTCTATGAACAACCTTCTCAGATTATTTTTGAATAACTGAAGGAAATCAGATGTAAGTGAAAATAAAGATGTAATTTTTTTTCTCACATGCATGTTCATGGTCCTCATGAAATCAGTGGACCCCAGACTAAGAACTTCTATAAAAAAAACAGACAAATGAAATAAAATGCTTTAATTCCAGACCCTTTTGATGTGAACTATAGGAATTCACATGGCCTTACACATAAAGATGAACAGGTGCAGATACTCAAGAACATATGACTATAAGAACTACCTTAGTCCCACAATCCTAACTCCCTATCACAAGTAAAACATCTTTTTTAGTTGTGTTACTTTTTGACCTAGGATAAAGATAGTCCTAGTATTAGCAACATCAGCATAGGTTCTGACTTAAATATTCAGCCTGGTCTTAAATTGTCCTATATTTATTATGTTTTCTATGAATAATATTTATTTAATGGTTTATTTATAGTTAATATTTTACTTGTTTAATGTTTATTGACTTATTAATATTTCTAATAATTTATATCAATAATGTAATGTATTCTATAAAGATATATAATATAATAATTTTATATATTTATTAATGTTTAATAAAATGAATGATATTTATTGTTATTATCTCATTAGCCATGTCATAAAGCTATTTCTATGCTTGAGTTAGAGACATTTTAACTTCCTCTGAACCAGCTTCACTCAACATTAACTCCTTTCATTATTGTAATAAATACAGTAAATAGAAGACCCTTTGTGTCATGGTTGTTTCTATATCAGAAAGCATTTTCCTTTCTGCAAAAGCAAGGGTGGCCTTATCATTGCCCCCTATAATTCGATCAACATGCATTGTTGAGCCCTGGGTTCTCTTTAATCTCTACACTGGCTCTGCCAGGGCTTTTGATAATCCCATAATTTTTCCTCATTTCTATCATCATCACCCATATTTATCATGTTAAGCTTTTTCCTCATTTTTACTATTATTCTTCTACACTTAGGATCATAGATTTCAAGTTGGACTTTAGAAGTCACATAATTCACCTCTTTTTAAATGAGGAAACTGGGGCAGCTCTGTGGATTGAGAGTGAAGCCCAGACATGGGGAGGTCGTAGGTTCAAACCTGGCCTCAGACACTTCCTAACTATATGACCCTGGGCAACTCATTTAACCCTGCCTAGTCCTTACAGCTCTTCTGCCTTGGAACCAATATATAGTATTGATTACAAGATGGAAGGTAATGGTTTTATTTTTTAAAAAATAAAATAAAATAAAATGAGGAAACTGAGTCCACAAGGCATGAAATGATTTTCCCAAGGTTACACAAGTAACAAGCATCAGAATCAAGATTTAAACCCAGGTTCTCTGGATCAATATCCAGGATTTTCCCCTTCCCCATTGTACCACACTACTCCAACTTCTTCATCACACTCAAAGTAAACATCTTCAGCTCTTCCCATGGTCTTTTTTTTTCTTTTAAAAAATATATTAACATTAATAAATGTTTTTAAAAATACAAAAAAAACTCAGAAAAAAATCAAAATAAAAGCTTGAAAAAAAATATATTAGGGGGTAGCTGGGTAGCTCAGTGGATTGAGAGCCAGGCCTAGAGACAGGAGGTCCTAGGTTCAAATCTGGCCTCAGCCACTTCCTAGCTGTGTGATCCCCCATCATTGCCTAGCCCTTACCAGTCTTCTGCCTTGGAACCAATACACAGTATTGACTCCAAGACAGAAGGTATGGGTTTAAAAATTTTTTTTTAATTTATTACACTAAAGTTCCCTGGTATCTCCCTCCCTCTCCTCCCCACACTAGAGAAGACATCATTTGACAAAAAAAAAAAAAAAGATATATGTATATATAAAACAATGTCTTGTTTCTTCAAACACTATTTCTGTTGTCGCGTATAATGTTCTGCTCATTTCATTCTTTATAATTTTGTGTAGATATTTCCATTTTTTTAATTAACCTGTTCACTATTTCTTTTGGCTCAGTAACAGTCCATCACATAAATGCCACAACTTGTTCAGCCATTCCCCAATTGATGGGCATCCCCTCAATTTCCAGTTCTTTGCCACCACAAAGAATACTGCTATCAATATTTTCTAACATGTTATTTTCCTTTTTCCCTTATCACTTTAGGAAACAGAGAATTTCTTTAATTCTCTAATAGAGAATTTCTTAAATCCCCAAGCTTCTGAATCTGCCAGGTCCCACATTCTTTTGTTGTTATGATAAAACAATATTTTGCCAGCTTTTCTTCTTTCTTGCTTTCTTTTCTTTTTCTTTTTCTTTTTTCCCAGAGGAGTTAGTGCATGATCTGCTCCATATGGAACCACATTGAGCTGAAATTTTGCATGGCAGCATCTCTTTCTACTTTTCAGTATTCTTTTTGCTATGATTCCTTTCATCTCCGTACCACATGGGCCCATGAAATGTTAGGAAATTGTGAGATCATCTAATCCAGCCTTTTTATTTTATGTGATCCATCATTTCACAATGCATTTATAACAGTCAGGAAGGTTCATAAAATTCTGCCCCAAATCAATAGGATTTAATGAGCTACTGCACACCATGCAGTATCACAAGCTTTGGAGAAAAGCAGCAATAATGACAGGTCACAGTTTCCTGTCTTTTTTTTTTTTAAGAAGGGAGGGAAGAATGGCTTATTACTTTAAGTTTTTCCTTCTTTGTCACCAGCTATTGATCAAGCATGATTTAAGACGACTCCTAGTTTTTAAATTAAACTACTTGGAAGGAAAGAATTCACCTTTTTTTTCAGGTAAATATAATAATCAGACTCAATTCTTCTGAGTACCTAAGTTATAGTCCTAGCAAGTCAGAATCTTAGGAGGTTACTAATAACCCTTTCAGGGTCTTCAATGGAAAGAATAGGGTTTTATGCCAGTAATTGTAATCCAAAAAAATCTTCTTAATGTACCTACCTTACAACTGATGTTTTAGGCACTCTTGAGAACCTACTTCATGACTTAAGTAGCTTTTTCTTTGGAAACAAGATAAACATATTGAACTCTGAAAACATCCTGCTATGATTCTATTATTTCATTGCTATAGAGAAATGATGGGAGGCTGGCATGGCACTTGGTCTAGAGGGTGTGGTGCCAGGCCCCACCACACCCTCTAGACCAAGTGCCATGCCAGCCTCCCACCCCTGACCCCAGACAGGGCAGAGAGGAAGCACTCCCATTGGGCTGCTGGGCAGAGGAGCAGATGATGTGAAAAAAATATTATCAGGAACAGTGGAAAGGGGGAGGGGAGCAGCTCCACCTGAGTCCTTCTGCCTTTCAAGTAAGAGGGGAGAGTGTGCCCACAGAGAATGCATGCCATCTTTGGCACCCATGCCATAGGTTCACCATCACTGCTCTAGAGAACTATATTTCTGGCATAGAAATTCTTTCCACTGAAACAGATCTGTAATTTATCTATAATTTGCAACCTTAGAGAGCTTCCTGGGGCACTCAGTCTCTAAGTGAGTTGCCTCAGGCCACATAGCCAGTATTCTTAGCTGCAGAACTTGAATCCAGGTCTTTCTCACTCTAAGGCCAGCCCTCATCCCATTGTACCATGCTGCTGATGTCATTGAATGTAAAGCACTAACAAAATAAATGGAAAGAACAATGAAACAAAAAAATATCAGAAATAAATGTAACAAAATTATAAAGATCAAGCCAGACTTGAATGAAGAAATATGAGAGTACACCCTTTCACATTGCACATGTTTTCAGACTTCCTCAACATATTGATCAGTTATGCTGATTTTTTTCCACTCTAAAAAAACAAAAACTACCATTTGTCCCTTAGAATGGCACTTGGGGAGGGGAAGGCATACATGGGAGACTATGGTGAAATAAGAAACAAATAAAAAATCAATAAAAGTTATTTTTGAAGAAGAAAACAAATAAGTAAAAGCCTGAAATAGTAACTATAGGATAGTGAGAAGGCTTTTCCTGATCCTTTTTATATATTGAAATTGCTTATTTTAAAGTTCCCCATTCAAAAATTTCTCAAAGCAATTTCAGTTCAGAAAACTGTCCTCCCCAAAATGGATCATAGGTAGTCTCTTAGCCCATTAGAATTCTTAATTGATCTTTTCAAAGTAAAATAAGTTGGCAATAATTCATTAACTTCCCATTTGACAGGTACTGGGAATATAAACACAAACAAAAAGAAAGGGAATACTTTCCCTCTAGGAACTTATATCGAAATGGGAGAAGACAACCCACAAAAGGAGAAAAATGGGAGGGAATTGGAGGAGTCAAGAAATATCCATGCGAAAGCATAGTGACAAAATCTGGAGTGTCAGGATGGAGCTGGGCGAAGAGCACTTTCCCAAAATGGAGATTTGGGAAAAGAAATCACCAATGAAAGGAAACTGCAGAGGTGGAGGAATTTTCCAGGGTAAGAAGGCAACTGGTGACATATTCCAGATAATCAAGGAGAGGAACTAGGTGCAAGAATGAAGTAAAAAGACATTTTTCAGTGATTGTCCTCTTTACAAAACATGAGGTGCTTCAGACTCTAAAAGTTGTCATATGTGTCATATATTGACAAATTTTGAAAATGATAAAAAATAAACTAAACTATTTCACAAAATATAATCTTTATTTCATGATTCATATGGCCTCTGAAAAGATTTTATACATGTACTGAAGTCTTAGAATAAAACACAAAGAAAGATAATTTAATGCAAAACTCCCCTTTATCTCTCCTGTGTGAAATTATTTGTTAGCATTTTCTTGGCAGAATTCCACTAGAATACTAGGTTTTTGCTGTGGGATTTTTTCTTTCTAACGTCTAGATTTGTGGTAGAGCAATGGTAAGCTATACTGCCACCTGGTGAGGATATGACAAATACACTTTCACCCAGCTCCTATAGTAGAGACCAAAATAGCTCTTTTGGAAAGGAGGGTATTCGGCTTACATATATACTAACATATTCAATTGCAAGCATAAGTTAGTTGTGGGGGGAGAAATCTTAACCATATAAAGGTTGATTCTCAGTGCCATAGAAAAATGAAAATTGATAGAAGAAAAAATATATAGGAATAAGGAGCAAACATACCATGAAGAAAAACAAAAATTGATTTTTAAAATATCTCACTCTAATATTTAAAATTGATGTGCAAGAAAAAAATTTATACTTCTCACATAACCAGTTTATGTAAGAATGCCCTTACTAAAAGTGCAAAAGACATTTTGCCAAAAACTTTCCACAGTTCCCAAAATAGTATTGTATAGCCTGGGCCAGATAGATGGCACAGTGGATAGAACACCTGACCCAACATTAGGAAGACTCACTCTTGAATTCAAATCTCACCTCAGACATTTATTAGCTAGTGTGACCCTGGGCAAGTCATTTAACCCTGCCTGTCTCAGTTTCCTCATCTATAAAATGAGCTAGAGAAGGAAATAGCAAACCACTCCAGCATCTTTGCCAAAAAAATCCCAAATAGAATCACAAAGTCTGACACAACTGAAAAATAACACAACTATATATTTGTGTATATGTATATGGGTATGCATATATGGGTATGGGGAATTAACTATAGTTTTAAAATATGTTTGAACAGGAAAAAGAAGATAAAGGAAGTCTTTTCAAATGCAAATTGATATTTTTTCTGCTTTCCCAATAAATCACTGCAATCCTCTGAAAATTATTATGAAGGAAGAGGAGGAGGAGGAAGAAGAAGAGGAGGAGGATGGGGGTAGCTAGGTGGTTCAGTGGATTGAGAGCCAGGCCCAGAGATAGGAGGTCCTTAGTTCAAATCTGGCTTCAGACACTTCCTACCTGTATGACCTTAGGCAGCTCACTTGACCCCCATTGCCTAGCCTTTACCACTCTTCTGCCTTGGGACCAATTCACAGTATTAATTCTAAGACAGAAGGCAAGGGTTTAAAAAAATTAAAAAGGAGGAGGAAGAGAAAGAGAAAAGAAGGAAAGAAGAAATTACTTGGATTCAAAATTAGTTTATATTCCACTTTAGGGGCCTTGATCTTGGAAAGCAATTGTATCCATGGCCCAACAGTCAATGAACATTGTACCTGTGAATAGTACCAGGGCAATACTGCGAAAAATGAAGGAATAATTGCCTCTGCAAGAGATCAGTATCCAGGAACTCTCATAAGGCCTAAATCTTCAAGGTTGGTAGAAAAAAAATATATGCCCTATTGGGATTAAATAAGCATTAAATTTATGGCTCAAGAAAAGTCTTGGGGCAGGAGCAACCTGGGTCTACTAAGAGCAAAATACCTTCATGGATCCCTAGTACTGGCTGGTGATCACTAAACCAGGTTCAAATACTTGGACAAGATAGAATAACTACTGGAATGGTTTAGTGTCCATGTATATTGTTATATGATAATGGGGGCATGGTCCTCCTCTGATGGTGTGAGGAAATGAAGCTGAGTGAGTGTGGAAATCCCTAGGTGTAACACTAAGTTGTGGTGGTGGACACTAAGGACTCCACAGGAATATTTCTGAAGAAACTAATACAGCCAGCTTCAATATAACAGTGCCCCAGGATAAGTGATCAAGTGAAGAGGCTGTGGTTTAGATCACACAGCTCTTATGGCTTGCTTATCTTGGCCTCAAATTGTGGATAAACACTGATTGAGTGTGACTTGATTTGGTTAGAATAATCCCTCCTTCTTCAACTACCCAAGGATATGATTGTTAATCCTTGGGGTAAAGAATGACATTCATGCTGTTGATGGACTATTACTGTGCTCAAAGGAATTATAAACTGGAGGAATTCCATGTGAACTGGAAAGACCTCCAGGAATTGATGCAGATTAAAAGGAGCAGAGCCAGAAAAACATTGTACACAGAGACAGATGCAGTGTGATAAAATCGAATGTAATGGACTTCTGTACTGGCAGCAATGCAATGACCCAGAACAATTCTGAGGGATTTATGGAAAAAATTCCCATATTCAGAGGAAGAACTGCAGGAGTGGAAACACAGAAGAAAAACAACTGCTTTACACATGAGTTGATGCGGACGTGATTGAGGATGTAGACTCAAAATGACTACACCAGTGCAACTATCAATAATATGGAAATAGGTCTTGATTGATGACACATGTTAAAACCAGTGGAAATGCACATTGGCTATGGGGACAAGGGGATTGGGGAGTGAAGGGGAAAGTAAGAGCATGAATCATGTAACCATGGAAAATTTTTCTAAAAAAATAAAAAAAAATGACATTCACCTAAGTGAGTTTAAGATTTAATGGTAACAAACTTAGAGGAAGGGAACAGGGAATTGAAGGAGAGAGGGGTAAAGGAACTCCTTGACTTAAGCTATAGATGATCAGATGCTATGAGAATTGAAGGTAATCAAGGTTTCAAATTAGACAGTTGTTGTGGCTTTGCCTGCCAGATTCAACCTGGCAAAGCTAGGTTGCTTTAACCTGAATCAGGTTTGATGATGATTGATATTGCTTCTTCTTGATGAGTAATTAGTCAGGATATACAGTATTGAGTCACACAGGATTTGAGAGTATGGGAGTGATCAGAGCTGTTTGCCAGTATCCTAGGTTGAATTGGCCTACCCAAATCCCAAGCAAGACATCCCACCAAAATCCCTTCTCAAAACTGAGACTCCCTTTGGTCCAAAATCCTGCTATTTATAGTCTTCCCAGTAACTGACTTTTGCCCTTGCTGGCTCATGGTGAGCTCAATTGATTCTAAGTACCAAACTGTTAATTGTCAATCATTCTGCTTTTATATTGCAATGCTAAATAACATTACAATATGTACCTGAATGTATTTTTTCTTGCATCCCAATACATGAAGTTTATGCATCCCCCATTTACTGGATTCTAAAGGAAAATGGGGGGGACAGCAGGGCAGGACAGGAAACTAATAAAGTCCAAGAATATTGTTTACTGGAATTTCACTATTCACATTTGGATTGGCACAATCTTTGGAATCACTGGTATTTTTGTATCTGCTTCTCATTCTCAGGGACTACCTGTCTATTGTCTGAACCCTTACTAAATGGTCTGGGAGCAACTAAGTGTGAGTTTCTGCATCAAGTTCTTTGCCTAGTGGCTGTTATATTGTCCCCAATCAGATATACAAAGAAGCATTAATACATCAGAGGACAGATATAGAAGTAAATCTCTCCTCATTCTTTTTTTTTAAACCCTTACCTTCCATCTTGGAGTCAATACTGTGTATTGGCTCCAAGGCAGAAGAGTGGTAAGGGTGGGCAATGGGGGTCAAGTAACTTGCCCAGGGTCACACAGCTGGGAAGTGTCTGAGGCCAGATTTGAACCTAGGACCTCCCGTCTCTGGGCCTGGCTCTCAATCCACTGAGCTACCCAGCTGCCCCCCCCCTTTATTTTTCAATGTCATCTTTTTAAATTTACAGTTAAACTAAGATTTCAAGATATCTAAGCTATAAAGTTAAAGCATCCCTATGTATATATCCCTTCATCCAAAATGGAAAAGAGGGTCAGATCCTAAGCCAGTGTGTTATCAACAGTCACCTTTATTAGAACATCTTTCCACTATTTATTTTAGGCTCTTGGGTCCAAGTAAGCAAAGCTAAAAGCCTGTGAGTAGCATATACACCTTTTCAAAACTCTAATAGTCATTACATCAAAAGTGAGTATCTAATAGCAATGCATTGATCCAGGACAATTCTATGGAACTTATGAGAAAGAAGGCTATCTACATCTAGAGAAAGAACTGTGGGAGTAGAAATCCAAAAGAAAACATATGATTTACCACTTGTTTATATGAATATGTGATTTGGGGGTTGAGTTTTAAAGGAATTCTCTTTTACAAAAATGAATAATATGGAAATAGGTTCAAGTGATAATGTATATATGTATAACCCCCGGAATTGCTTCTCAACTCCAGGAGAGGGGAAGAATGAGGGGAGAGAGAAAACATGGATCATATAACCATGAGGGAAAAAATTTAAAATAAATAATTTTTTTAAAGTCTTTTTGGTCCTCTGACTTTATGCATATGGGTATTTTCATTTTTTCTGGCTGGTTTTATAAAATAAATCCCCTTATCCCTATAACCCACATAATCCTTCGACACAATTCTCACAAATTACTTGACTATACAGTATAGTCCCTCTAGTTTCTTTTGTATCTACAATCACTTAGCTATTTAAATAAATAATTATTATAGTGAAGTCATATAGCCATGTATGGAAGGAATAGACAGGAGATCTATGGAAGGGGGGAAAGCCACCATTGAACTGTGTCCTCATAAATCCTGCAAAAGATGACCTTGCTTCTGATAGATATGGAGGGCTCTGGATCAAAGGATAGGAACAAAAAGTTCTCAAAAAAACTGCAGACCATTACCAGCCATATGAAAGAATGCTCCAAATTACTGTTAGTAAGAGAATTCAAACCAAAACAACCCTAAGGTTTCATTTCACACCCAGAAAATAGGTAAAGATGACAAAAAAGAAAATAGTTTTTTTGGAAAGGTTGTGGAAAGTCAGATTCATTAACACATGGTAGAATGGTAGGTTCAATCATTCTTGAAAGCAATTAAGAAATATGCAAATAAAATGGCTAAAATTTCACTCCCCTTTGTTCCAGAGGGAGATTCTACTGCAAAGCATGTGCTCCCAGGATGATAAAAATAAAGACCTCTTATTTACCAAAATATTTAATAGCAGCATTTTTTGTAGTAGCAAAAGACTAGAAACAAAGTAGATGCTCATTGATTGGGATATGGCTAAGCAAACTATGATACATAGATGTAATGGAATATTACTGTGCTGTAAGAAATAACAAATATGATGAGCACAGAGAAACATGGAAAGACATAAACTAAGCAGTGAAGTAAGCAGAGCTAAGATAACAATATGCACAGTAGCTACAACCATATATATAAAAGGAAATGGCTACAAAACAATTGTGTGGATGTTGCAAAATATGAAATAGGCATAGCACCAAAGAAGAAATAGGAGAAGATAACCCTATCTCTGTCCTTTGAAGAGGTGGTAGATCCACAGATGTAGCACACTGCATATATTTTTAGATATTTTTTGATGCATTGATCTGTTTTGCTGATGCTTTCTCTTTTCTTTCTTTAAAAAAAAATGTGCACTCAATTCAGCACTATCTACATTTTTCCCACCACTTTCTTAAGTCCAGGCAATCAACAAAACAACAAATCAAGTCCTGATTTGTAGTATTTGCCAATTTCTGAAGATGCTTACACTGAAAATTTAACAAATGCTCCCCTGAACTGAGCAGACTCCAATACACCCTGGATTCAGGGGGAAACTTAGCTGATATAGAAACAAAAGCTATTGATACAAATTTATTTTTATTTTTTTAAACCTTACCTTCCACCTTACAATCAATACTATATATTGGTTCCAAGGCAAAAGAGTGGTAAAGGCTAGGCAAGGGGGGGGGGGGGGGCAAGTGACTTGCCCAGGGTCACACAACTGGGAAATATCTGAGGCTAGATTTGAACCCAAGACCTCCTATCTCTAGGCCTTGGCTCTCAATCCACTGAGTTATCCAGCTGCCCCCAATACAAATTTTTTTAATAGACTTACATCTATCAATCCTGAATGTAAATACCTTCTGACCAGTAACTAATCGGTTTTTGTCTTTTTACCCAGCACCTAGCATGATATCTGGCACACAGTACTCAGTAACTACTGATTGAATTGAATTACTTGTCCTCTTCATCTTCTGCTATTTTTTTTAAACCCTTACCTTCTGTCTTGGAGTCAATGCTGTGTATTGGCTCCAAGGCAGATGAGTGGTAAGGGTAGGCAATGGGGATCAAGTGACTTGCCCAGGGTCACACAGCTGGGAAGTGTCTGAGACCAGATTTGAACCTAGGACTTCCCATCTCTAGGCCTGGCTCTCAATCCACTGAGCTACCCAGCTGCCCCCTATCTTCTGTTCTTTTAATCATAGATAAAGGTATGTCTAATAGGTATGAGGCTCTTCCAGGCTCTACCAAGTTGGAAAGATTTTGCATGCTGGCCTCATGAAAGAGCCTATGTCTGTGAGGATCACAGTAGCAAAGTTTAGAGAATCTCATCATCAGATTGGCTGCAGAGTAATGAATTTGCACTCATAGAAATTCTAGATTTATAAAAAGATCATAAGCTCAATAAAAGGGGTTGCCCATATGGAGAAAATCATTGACCATGACATTCTTTCTACTTAATAAAATCCAATGCATCTCTATTACCTCCAGAATCAAACATAAGATATTGTTTGGCTTTTAAAGTCCTTTACCACCTGATTCCTTCTTACCTTTCCAGTCTTCTTACTCTTTACTTCTTTACATGTACTCTATGATTCAGGGAGAATGGCCTTATTGCCATTCCCACCCTATTCTCTAAATACTGACTCCATACCTTTCTCTCTCTCTCTCTCTCTCTCTCTCTCTCTCTCTCTCTCTCACCCTTCCTCTCTTCCTTCCTTCTTTCTTCTTTCTTTTTTCCTTTCTTTGCTCCTTCCTTCCTTTTCTTTCTTTCCTTCATAAAGAAAATTAATTTTGGAGACTTTGTACTTAATTTAAAAGTATGTATTAGTAAAGAGAAAGAAATAGGGAAAGGTTACCAGCTATAATGGGGAAAACCAGGGAAGGTGCCTTAAATATTAAATATGGGCTCTGTGGGGTGGATAGGAGACAGGAAGGGACAATGGGAAAGACTTTACAAGCCAGGGAACCAGGCTTAACTACAAGGAAAAGACCATTGACTGAAATGACAGTTAAGCCTGATCAACTGTCACTCAGCCCCACCCAGCCTGGAATAAATACAGATTAATACATACACACAATGAGGACCTAAAATTACTAAAAACACACAGGGAATCAGTTTAATAATAATATGAGGGGATTGGAAAGGGGGTTAGGTAAACTATGCTAACAACCGAGGACCAGAGTCAAAAAAGGTAAGATCCCTAGCCAACCTGGCTTCTGCCAGGCTTTGACAGCTTGGCTAAGGACTTGGGGAAGAGGGCTTGAACTTGGGATCTCACAACTCTTCCAGGGATGTTACAGGATGCCAGGAACCAACTCCTCCAGAACTGATGTAGCCAGGTAGGGATTGAAGTCTTCAAGCTGTCCACCAGTTCACAGGTCACTTCCCTACTCAGTGCTGTCTTGCAGGATTGAGGTCCTCTGCTTTCAACATTCACCACTCTCCAAGATCCCAGGGAATCAGGGTACAGCTCCACTAGCTCTGAGGTCTCCCAGGGTCAGTTACTGCTTGTCCCAACCACCATGCTCAGAGAGAGAGCAAGCCACTTCCTACTTCCCCATTCCATGTGGAATTCTCCAGCCCTTCCTGCTAAATCTCCTACATAACAACTAAATAATCTTCCTCATAACACAACCTAAGTATCTGACTACATTGTTTCTGCTTCATCAAGTCCTAGATTCTCAATGAGAACTGGTCCATTTCACAAGGAGGGCAGTCAACTAACCACAGGGTTGGGCTAGACCAGTGATTCCCAAAGTGGGCTCCACCGCCCCCTGGTGGGTGCTTCAGCGATCCAGGGAGGCGGTGATGGCCACAGGTGCATTTATCTTTCCTATTAATTGCTATTAAAATTTTTTTAAATTAATTTTCAGGGGGCTAAGTAATATTTTTTCTGGAAAGGGGGCAGTAGGCCAAAAAAGTTTGGAAACCACTGGGCTAGACAAATTAAGGCCAGCCAAGGATTGGGCTTGAGTTCAGGAAGGGACCGGGGCCAAAAAAATCAAGTTCCTGCTTGTCCTGGCTCTTATATCTCTCATGACTTTATACTTTAGTTGGCTTTTGATTGGACAGTCTGGGTCATGTGTTCTTCCATCCAGGCATGTAATCACCCCATATCGCCTGGTCAGAGGCTGAACAGTAGGGTTTCCATCCACCCATTCTAGAAGTCAGAAACTGCACTGTCACTCTGCATCCTACCTTAATGTGCATGTGCCAGTTATGAGGTGTATATTCATGTTAATTTCATACTCTTTCTTTCTTCTTTCTTCCTTTTTCTCATTTTTCTTTCTTTTATTCTTTCTCTCTTTCTTCCTTTCTTTTCCCCCAAGCTTGGAATGCCCTGCCTCCTAGTCTCCAACTCCTATTTCCTTCAAGACAGATCAGATTCCACCTTCTGAAAAAGATCTCTTCGGTTACCTCCACTGGCAGTACCTTCCCTTTAAAAGACATTCTCTTTTTTTCTTGTATATATTGTAAATATACATAATTGTTTGTGTGTCTCTCCCATTATAATGTGAGCTCTTTAAGACTATAAAGAAGACAAAGACCATGTTTTTGCCTTTCTTGGCTTGCCATTTCCTTCTCCAGTGATAAACAGAGGTTAAGTGACTTACCCAGGGTCACAGAGCTAGAAAGTATCTGAGACCAAATTTGATCTCAGGTCTATCTTGACTCCTGGCCCAACACTCTCTCCACTGGGGCATCTAGTTGCTTCTACTTGACACATAGTAAGCATTCAATAGAGTTTTGCCATACTCATACAATAGATGACTACATGCTCTTTAAGACCTAATTCCCTGTACCTTCTTAGCTAGAGGGCCATTGCAGGACTCAAATTGTTTATCAGCTTTTGTTATTGTTACTGTATCTAAGACTCACATTGGTGAAATCAATGTGGGAAAGTGCTCATAAGGAAACCCCTCTATTTGTAAAGACTAGCAATTCATTTGAGAGGTTGTGACTTGCCCATGATCACTTAGCAATAATGTATCAGAGGCAGTTCTTGAACCCTGCTATCTCCGCCTCCAAGGCCCAATCTTCTAATCAATATACTTCTGGACTAGAACTACATTGATAAATCAATGAAATTGAGAATTTTAAAATGAGTCATTTAAATAAAAAACAGAGAAGAAGCTGCTTTGTCCCTCTCCCATTTCACTTCCAGTTAGTGCTTTAAAATAAATAAATAAACCCTTACCTTCCATCTTGGAATTAATGCTGTGTATTGGATCCAAGGCAGAAGAGTGGTAAGAATTAAGCAATGGGGGTTAAATGACTTGCCCAGGGTCACACTACTAAGATGTATCTGAGGCTAGATATGAACCCAGATCTACCTTCTCTAAGTCTGGCTCTCAAAAATACACTGAGCCACCTAGTTGCCCCCTAGTGCTTTTATTGTAACAACAGCAGTACTACATAATTCATGAAGCTATAAATTAGAAAGGAATAGACTGGTGAACCTTCTAGAAACCTTGAGCCATGCCCCCCCCTAGAGACCAACTACTGCCCCCCTCTTATTCCAGACAGGAGAAGGAGGAGGAAGCACTCCTATTGGGCAGACTGAACAAGGTCCTCAGGCACATGGAGATTGGGAAAGGAGCAGCCCAGCCCAAGTCCCTCTGCCTTTCTAGTAATGAACTCTGGTGAGCAATGGTGTGCCTGCCCACAGAGGGTTTCTGTGTACCCTTTCTGGCACCACCATAGGTTCACCACCACAGGAATAGACTATCTGCCATGATTGAAAGAGCTTCTACAGATACACGGGGTTCCAGGTTAAGATGGAGGCAGAGTAAAAAGCAGCTGCTCAACTTCTAACCAAAGCATAAAGGACTCCTCAAGGGGACATAAAAACAAATCCAGACAAACAAAGGAACCCCACAACAGGGTGCAGCATTGAAGGTACATGGAATCAGGGCATTTCCACGCTATAAAGGGGTGAAACAGCTCTCACTAGAGTGCAAGCTGAGGAAGCCCCTCCCCTAACCCCCACACCACGTACAGTGCCAAAGCCAGCGCACAAGAGTTAAAGCAGGTTTGGGGCACCCATTAAGTCATTGGCAACTCCAAGGCCTGTTCCTGAGAACAGCAAGACTTAGGACCCCAAGAGGCTAAAGAATGCACATGGACTTTGAACATAGACCTTGAGCCCAGGCTCGGGTAAAGGCATTGTCATAGGCGTGGACAAGGATCTTGAGCATAGGCTTGGACCACTAGTGGGGACCCTGTTCAGACAGGAGCATGGCTGTGGAAGCAGCGCCCTGAGACTGTTGAAGAAGCCTTGGGCAGAGGGGCAGACCAGGGACGACCAGGAGTCTCGACCCCGAGAACAATGAGACCTGAGACCTCAGGAGCCTAGAGAGCATAGACAGACCCTGAGTGTGAGGATAAAGCTAAGAAGGCACAGGGCTAAAAATGGCAAGCCAAAATCGGGAGCCCCAGAAGAGAAAGATCATCAAGAAGAAATCTTTAACACTCAACAACTTTTACATAGAGAAAATCCAGACAACAGAGCAAACAGCAGAGGAGAATAAACAAGTAATCATATCCAAACCTTCCCAAAATAATGAAAACTGGCCACAAGCTATTGAAGAGTTCAAATCTGAGATGATGAGAAAGATGGAAGAGATCTGGCAAGAAAATAACAGTTTAAAAGGCAGAATTTTGCAATTGGAAAGTGAGGCTCAGAAATCAAATGAACTGATAAGCAAATTGAACACCAGAAATGACCAGATTGAAAAGGAAAACCAGTCCCTAAAGGCTAGAATTGAGCAATTAGAAGCTAATGATCTCTCAAGACAGCAAGAACAAATAAAACAAAGTCAAAAGACTAATAAAAAAGAAGGAAACATGAAATATCTCAATGAGAAAGTGATAGACCAAGAAAATAGGTCTAGAAGAGAAAATCTGAGAATCATTGGTCTTCCTGAAAAAACATAAATGAATAGAAATTTGGACTCTATACTAAAAGAAATTATTCAGCAAAATTGCCCTCAAGTTCTACAACAAGAGGGCAATATATACATTGAAAGGATCCATAGACCACCCTCTACACTAGAACCAGAAAAGACAAACCCCAGAAATATAATAACCAAATTCAAGAGCTTCCAGGTAAAAGAAAAAAATTCACAAGAAGCCAGAAAGAGACAATTTAGATATCAAGGAGCACCAATCAGGATCACACAGGATCTGGCAGCCTCCATGCTAAAAGACCACAAGGCTTGGAATATGATATTCAGAAAGGCAAAAGAACTGGGTCTTCAACCACGGATCAACTACCCATCAAAACTGACTATATACTTCCAGGGGAAAGTATGGGTATTCAACAAGATAGAAGATTTCCAAGTATTTGCACAGAAAAGAACAGGACTAAATGGAAAGTTTGATATCCAACCACAAAAATCAAGAGAAACATGAAAAGGGAAATAAGAAACAGAGGGGAAAGAAAGAAAACTCATATTTTTTTTAAATTTGCCTCTTTAAGGGCTTCAATAAGATCTAATTATCTGTATTCCTATGTGGAGAAATGCTATGTATAATTCTCTGTAGTGAACTCTATTCACTATTATAGTATTCACTATTATAGTAATAAGAAGAATAATTCATAGGGAGAGGGTGGAATACTAAATGGTCTAAGATGATATGGAGGGTGGGAAAGAGGGGGGTTAATAGTAGGGGACACCAAGATAAACTTGAGTGAATAAGAAAAATAGGATATTCTATTACACACAAAGAGGGCATGGGAAGAGGAGGGGACAAATACTATTATATGAAGGAGAGGAAAAGAGCATTAAGATGTAATATTTAAACCTTACTCTCAGTGTAATTAATCCTGAGAGGGAAGAGTAGCTATATTATCCATTGGGATATAAAACTCTATCTAACCCTACTGAGAAAGTCAGAAGGGATAAACCAAGGGGAGCAGGGGAGTGGGGAAGTCAAAAAAAGGGAGGGGAGAGGAAGGGGGAGGAAATTCATTAGGCCGTTAAAAATAAAAAGAGGGGAATAATAAGGGACAGGGTAGAAAGGGAAGTTAATCAAGGGAGGGGATAAAGGTTACTGCCTTAAAGCAAACCACTGGTTTAAAAGGAAATAGTGTGAGAAGAAGGAGTAGAACTAGGGGAAGATACAAAAATGTCAGCAAATGCACAACTGATAATTATAACTCTGAATGTGAATGGGATGAACTCGCTCATAAAACAGAAGCAAATAGCAGAGTGGATTAGAAACCAAAATCCTACCGTATGTAGTCTACAAGAAACACATATGAGGCGGGTGGACATACACAAGTTTAAGGTTAAGGGCTTGAGCAAAATCTTTTGGGCGTCAAATGAGAAAAAGAAGGCAGGAGTGGCTATTGTGATTTCTGACAAAGACAAAGTAAAAATAGATATGATTAAAAAAGACAGGGAAGGACATTACATCCTGATTAAAGGCAGTATAAACAAACAATGAGGACATAACCCTGCTCAATATGTATGTACCAAGTGGCATAGCATCCAAATTCATAAAGGAGAAACTGGCAGAGCTCAAGAAGGAAATAGATAGTAAAACCATAATAATGGGAGATCTAAATATTCCTCTTTCAGATCTAGATAAATCAAACCAAAAAATAAATAAGAAAGAGGTAAGAGAGGTGAATGAAGTCCTAGAAAAATTAGATTTAATTGATATGTGGAGAAAAATAAATAGGGACAAAAAGGAATACACCTTCTTTTCAGCTGCACATGGTACATTCACAAAGATTGACTATGGAATAGGGCATAGAAACATTGCAAACAAATGCAGAAGAGCAGAAATACTGAATGTAACCTTCTCAGATCATAATGCAATAAAAATAATACTTAGTAAGGGCACCTGGACAGGCAAGTCAGAAACTAATTGTAAATTAAATAATATGATTCTCCAAAACCAGCTAGTCAAAGAAGAAATCATAGAAACAATCAACAATTTCATTGAAGAGAATGACAATGATGAAACATCCTACCAAACTCTGTGGGATGCAGCCAAGGCAGTACTCAGGGGGAATTTATATCCTTGAGTGCATATATTAACAAATTAGAGAGGGCAGAGATTAATGAATTGGGCATGCAACTTAAAAAACTAGAAAGCAAGCAAATTAAAAATCCCCAGATGAAAACTAAATTATAAATACTAAAAATTAAGGAAGAAAATAATAGAATCAAAAGTAAAAGAACTATTGAATTAATAAGACTAGAAGCTGGTATTTTGAAAAAACAGATAAAATAGACAAAGTACTGGTCAATCTAATTAAAAAAGGGAAAGAAAGAAAACCAAATTGACAGTATCAAAGATGAAAAGGGAGACTTTATCTCTAATGAAGGGGAAATTAAGGCAATCATTAAAAACTATTTTGCCCAGTTATATGGCAATAAATATAACAATCTAGGAGATATGGATGAATATTTAGAAAAATATAAATTGCCTAGATTAACAGCAGAAGAAATAGAATACTTAAATAATCCCATATCAGAAAAAGAAATTGAACAAGCCATCAAAGAACTCCCTAAGAAAAAATTGCCAGGGCCTGATGGATTCACAATTGAATTCTATCAGACATTCAAAGAGCAACTAATCCCAATACTATGCAAATTATTTGATATAATAAGCAAAGAAGGAGTCTTACCAAACTCCTTTTATGACACAAATATGATACTGATTCCAAAGCCAGGCAGATCAAAAACAGAGAAAGAAAATTACAGACCAATCTCCTTAATGAATATAGATGCAAAAATCTTAAATAGAATACTAGAAAAAAGACTCCAGTGAGTGATCAAGAGGGTTATTCATCATGATCAGGTGAGATTTATACCAGGAATGCAAGGATGGTTCAACATTAGGAAAACCATCCACATAATTGACCATATCAGCAAGCAAACCAACAAAAACCACATGATTATCTCAATAGATGCTGAAAAAGCCTTTGACAAAATACAATACCCATTCCTACTGAAAACACTAGAAAGTATAGGAATAGAAGGTTCTTTCCTAAAAATAATAAACAGTATATATCTTAAACCATCAACAAGCATCATATGCAATGGGGATAAATTAGAAGCCTTTCCAATGAGATCAAGTGTGAAACAAGGATGCCCATTATCACCTCTTTTATTTAACATTGTACTAGAAACACTAGCAGTAGCAATTAGAGAAGAAAAAGAAATTGAAGGTATTAAAATAGGCAAGGAGGAGACTAAGCTATCACTCTTTGCAGATGATATGATGGTCTACTTAAAAAAATCCTAGAGAATCAACTAAAAAGCTAGTAGAAATAATCAACAACTTTAGCAAAGTTTCAGGATACAAAATAAATGCACATAAATCATCAGCATTTCTATTTATTTCCAACAGATCACAGCAGCAAGAGGTAGAAAGAGAAACACCATTTAAAATTACCCTAGACAATATAAAATACTTAGGGATCTATCTATCAAAACAAATACAGGAATTATACGAACATAACTACAAAAAACTTTCCAAAAAGTAAAACTAGATCTAAACAATTGGAAAGCCATTGATTGCTCATAGGTAGGACAAGCTAACATAATAAAAATGACCTTTCTACCCAAATTGATTTACCTATTTAGCGCCATACCTATCAAACTACCAAAAAACTTCTTTACTGAATTAGGAAAAACTATAACAAAGTTCATTTGGAATAACAAAAGATCAAGAATATCAAGGGAAATAATGAAAAAAAATGTGAAGGAAGGGCAGCAGTCATCAAAACAATATGGTACTGGCTAAGAGACAGAAGGGAGGATCAGTGGAATAGACTTGGGGTAAATGACATCAGCAAGACAATGTATGATAAATCCAAAGAACCCAACTTCTGGGACATGAATCCACTATTTGACAAAAACTATTGGGAAAATTGGAAAACAATATGGGAGAGATTAGGTTTAGATCAACATCTCACACCCTACACCAAGATAAATTCAGAATGGGTAAATGACTTGAACATAAAGAAGGAAACTATAAGAAAATTAGCTGAACATAGAATAGTATACCTGTCAGATATATGGGAAAGGGAAAATTTTAAAACCAAGCAAGAGTCAGAGAAAATTACAAAATGTAAATTAAATGGTTTTGATTATATTAAACGAAGGAAAACAACAAATTGGGAAAAAATCTTTATAACAAAAAACTCAGACAGGGGTCTAATTACTCGAATATACAAGGAGTTAAATCAATTGTATAAAAATTCAAGCCATTCCCCAATTGATAAATGGGCAAGAGAAATGAATAGGCAATTTTCTGATAAAGAAATCAAAACTATCAATAAGCACATGAGAAAGTGTTCTAAATCTCTAATAATTAGAGAAATGCAAATCAAAACAACTCTGAGATATCACCTCACACCTAGCAGATTGGCTAAAATGAAAGAAGGGGAGAGTAATGAATGCTGGAGGGGATGTGGCAAAATTGGGACATTAATGCATTGCTGGTGGAGTTGTGAAGTGATCCAACCATTCTGGTTGGCAATTTGAAATTATGCACAAAGAGCAATAAAAGAATGCCTGCCCTTTGATCCACCCATACCATTGTTGGGTTTGTACCCCAAAGAGATCATAGATAAACAGACTTGTACAAAAATATTTATGGCTGCCCTTTTTGTAGTGGCAAAAAACTGGAAAATGAGGGTATGTCCTTCAATTGGGGAATGGCTGAACAAATTGTGGTATATGCTGGTGATGGAATACTATTGTGCTCAAAGGAATAATAAACTGGAGGAATTCCATGTGAACTGGAAAGACCTTCAGGAATTGATGCAGAGCAAAAGGAGCAGAGCCAGAAGAACACTGTACACAGAGACTGATATACTATGGTAAAATCGAATGTAATGGACTTCTATACCAGCAGCAATGCAATGACACAGGACAGTTATGAGGGACTTATGAGAAAGAACACTACCCACATTCAGAGGAAGAACTACAGGAGAGGAAACATAGAACAAAAACAACTGCTTGAACGCATTGGTTGAGGCGGACATGATTGGGGATGTAGACTCGAAACTACCACACCAATGCAACTAACAACAATTTGGAAATAGGTCTTGATCAATGACACATGTTAAAACCAGTGGAAACGTGTACCGGCCATGGGTGGGGGGGCCGCGGGGGGTGAAGGGGAAAGTAGGAGCATGAATCATGTAACCATGTTAAAAATGAATATTAATAAATGTTTAAAAAAAAAAAGAAAGAGCTTCTACAATGGCAGTCCTTCACACTAATGAAAATATAAGCCTATGCCCCACCATGAAATGGTTTAATGTATTCTAATTGCTGTAATAACTTCACATTTATATAGCACTTGGTTTGCTTAATTTAATTCATTTGATTAGTGTGCTAGATCACAGCTTCCCTACTTTCTTTTGCACATAAGCAACTCAAAATTTTCAAAGCACTTTCCCCACCACAAGGAGACTTAATGTGGGAGTTAGTGTCATAGAACTGAGGTATAGTAGAGAGCCCTCACTGGAGTCAAAGAGCCATTTTTCACAATCCACCTCTCAAGCATACTTCCTCTATGATCTAAGGCCATTCGTTTAGCTTCCCTGGGCCCCAGTTTCTATAACTGTAAAATGAGATACTTAGATTAGATGATCTCTAAGGTCTCTCTAACTCCAGAGCTATGACCCTTCCCTCTTGAATGAATGAATGAATGAATGAATGAAAAAGCATTCATTTAGTGTTGGCAATACAAATAAAAAAGAAAGGTATCCACATGTTAATAATAATAAAATTCTAATAATTCTTCCCATCTGTGTTTACTATTATAGCCAGATGTTCTGCTTAAATAGATTTGTGCTAAGCAATTGAATATAGAAGTGTAGACATCATTTCCTTCTGTTTTTAATTCCAATCCATAAAAACTCAGGCAATAGTCTTCCGATTTCAGGTTCAGATCTGCCTCACTCTGTCAACTACTCAACTTTGTCTTCTTCAAGTTATATCTTATATGGCTCAATTGCAAATTTATTCAAAAGACAGAGATCAAGATTTCCAAAAGCTGGACATGGCTGAATGTCTTTTTCCAAAACATGCTAATTCTTCCATCACTATTTCTTTCTAGCTCAGGTACTCATTGGCTAGAAAAACAAGATTACATTGATTATGGAAGACCCAGAAGTGTCTTCAAATGTCCTACAATAGTTTCCTCTTTCTTAACTGTTCCTTTTGAAAATCTGCTCATTAAGAACTATTTAATCTACTACTTTGCTAACATTCCAGCTGTCTTTTTTCCCCTCTGGGCCCACAGCTCAGGTTACAGATGTCTAGTGAGCATCACTTTCTTCCCCACTATTTTATTTTATTTGCATGATTGCATTTGATTGTTGTACCCAACAGAGCTGCCAAGTGAGAATCTGACTGAATAAAATACCTTTGAGGCCTAAGGGTATAAATTCTTCTATTTCTATTACTTCATAACATCAACTTGACCTCTTACCCACAGAGTGAAAGACAGACTGAATATTGGTTTTTCTCTATATTGTGAAACAGGATAGAATGAAATTTTAGCAATCCCTGGGATGTGATTAAATTGTTTGCTGCACTGAGTTTTTTTTGAACCAGTAGACTCCAAAAGACTAGATTTTTAACAGAGGCATCTGGGTGGCTCAGTGGATAGAGAGCCAGGCCTAGAGACAGGAGGTCCTGAGACCAAATTTGACCTGACACTTCTTAGCTCAGTGACCCTTGGTAAGTCACTTAACCCCAATTGCCTAGCCCTTATCACTCTTCTGCCTTAGAACCAACATTGGTTCTAAGATGGAAAGTAAGGGCTTGAGAATATAAAATAAAATAAACTACAGTCTATGGCATATGCCTATTATAGAGCATAAACTGTGGTTCACTTAAAAGGCCAGGTACATTTTTCAAACTGGATGAATTTTCAAAGATCTCCTAAAAGCAAGTCTTGGAGTTCAAGTTCAGATTAGCATAGGTTAGGATGGCAATTCTTTTAGAGACAGTGAGCTGTGCCACACACACCCCAGATCAGGGAGGGAGGAAGCATTCCCATTGGGCTGCTGAGCAGAGAGGCGGGTCTTATGAAAAATGTCCTCAGGCCCACATGGAGAGAGAGAGAGGAGCAGCTCTGCCAAGTCCCTCTGCCTCTCTAATTATAAACTGTGACAGACAATGGCACAAGTACCCACAGAGAGGTTTCTGTGTGCCCTTTTGGCACATATGCTATAGGTTCACCACCACAGGCATAGGTCATTTGAATTTAAGGATTTTCACAGGTGATCTGAACTAAATCTAACATGGATCCAGAAATCCTCTAAAAATGGTTTAATTCCAAGAATGGTTTGTTTCCATAGCTCATGGGAACTGAACTAGGGATATGCTACATAGATGTTAAACAATTGGCTTTCCAAAAATGCATGACATATGCTTTTAAGTTTTAGCTGCATTTTTAACATTTTCTCCATCACTTTCTTAAATCTAAACAACAAACTAAGTCATATCCTAATTTGTAGAATTTGCCTATTGTTTGTTTTTCAGTTGTGCTATTTCCTTCTTCAGCTCATCTTATGGATAAGGAACTAAGACAACAAGGTTAAATGACTTGCCCAGAGTCACAAAGCTATTATGTCTGAGGACAGATTTGAACTCAAAAGATGAGTTTCTCGATTCCAAGTCCAGAGCTCTATCCATTGTATTACCTAGTTGCCCACCCCCCATTTGCCTATTTCCAATGTATAAATGCTTACAATAAAAATTTAACCACCATATGAGCTGGTTCCACCCCCAGAATTTGATCTTCCTTAAGATGAATCCTCTAGGCTAATAGACCCCTTAATCTTTTTTTCCATAAAAAGTGAGATCAGTTTTTCTATTTATGAAGCAGATAAAGAAAAGTGCTTTGGAAAGTCAGTTATTAGGTCTAACTTACCTGACAACCAGAACCAGGAAGTCTATTTTGAGTTATTATATTTTATTTTCCTGCTTCCTGATAATCCCTCTATTCCTGGCAAGAAAATATTCAGTCCATCTGAAAGACTTATAATCATGTAATTCAAATGGAAGACTTCTCTGAACTTTTAAGTATAATCTAGACCAGTGATGAACAAACTACGGCCTGTGGGCCAGAGGCAGCCCCCTGAAATGTTCTATCTGGCCTTATGGGACATTATTCCTAATCTGACGATTACAATGAGTAGGATACAATACAATGAAACTTCTAAAGAGTTGCCTTAGAAACAGACTGACAGATGAGCATTTCCTTTCCTTTGGCCCCCTCTTTAAAAAGTTTGCCCATCACTGATTTAGACCAACTCCAGATTGGAGCAAGTAACCAAGTATCATATCTCCGAAGCATCCTTAGAGATTCTAAAATATATCTAGGTCCAAACACGATGCTAAGTGATTTACAATTATTATTTCAGTTGATCCTCACAACAACTCTGCCAGATAAGTATTGTTACTATCCCTATTTTACAGAGGAGGCAAACTTAAGGCAAAGAAAATCTAAGTAGTGTAAGGATGATTCTAAGACTGCAGAATAACTTGCAGATCCACAGCTCAACCTGCAGGGGTTGGGCAGTCTTAGGGCCAGTATTAATCAGTCTCCCAGCAGGCAGGAACTAGAGACTCCTTACAAGGATATCAACTGAATATCTTATTAGATGTTAAATATGGCTAAGATGGTATATAGCCAATAATGTTGATACCTCAGTTTGTTAGGGAATAATTCACAGGCTAGAATTTGTGTGGGAAGCCTATGAGAATTCCCCACAGCATGGTGACTTCCCCAAATGCCAAATCCAAATAATATGGAGACATTCCTCTGTAGTTGATGGATCAAACAGCAAGATGACTAAAGCTTCTTTATAGCAGGTAACTTCTTTAATTGACTAAGGAAGGTATAAACTGAGAGGTTTAAGGGAAATCTACTCTAAACCTTGATGAGTAAGAACTAGGCAGTCCCTTCTCAGAGAAAGCCTCTGGTGGAGTTCCACACTCAGCTTGATTTCAGCTTCTATTCACTAGCTAATGGATGGATGAGCTAGCTAGGCCAAATGATGATAAGTAATTATTGTTGATCTTCTGTGATGGCTAGTTGAAGTTGATGTAGATATAATTTGTCATATATATATATATATATATATATATATATATATATATAGAATGCAGGCTGTAATAGAAGATTGACAGGAACTGCTAGACACAACACTGTGGATCCAGCAATCACAATCCTGGTGAGGATTACTAGGGTTCAATAGAGACCTACCCAAAAACCTCCCTTCCACCCTTCACCCTAACTCAGGACTGAGTTGGTTTGCCTGGGGTTTCACCTCCTTTTATAATGCTATTCTAATAGTCTTTCAACTATCTCCTGGCTTCTTTGGGGTTCTAAACTCTGTACCTCATGTTGATACTGCTTGCAGAAAATGGTCACTTGCAAAAGATGGCTATAGTGCAAAATATGGCTACATGGATAGTAAATGTGTGAGGCAGTATTTGAATTTAGGTCTTCTTGACTCCCAAGTCTAGTAGGCCATCCATTGTGTGAATGAATAACTAATTACCTATCTTTCCTAAGTTCTCTGGATGCTAGTGCCTCCCCTTAACACTTAGTCTCTATTATATATATGCACATCTTGTCTTCCCCTATTAAATATAAGCTTCTTGAAGGTATGGACTTTCATTTTCTTTGTATTCCAAATACCTAGGGCAGTGTCTATTCTACTGTAGATATTGAATAAATGATTGTTGCTTGATATACCAAAATATCCACAGTAACACTTTTTGTGATAGCAAATAACTGGGGAAAAAAATAGGTTCATATCATTTGGGGAAAGATAGACAAATTATGGTATATGTATACAATGGAGTATTATTGAGCCTTAAGAAATAAACAATACAGGGGCAGCTGGGTCACACAGTGGATTGAGAGCCAGGCCTAGAGATGAGAAGTACTGAGTTCAAATTTGACATCAAACACTTGCTAGCTGTGTGACCCTGGGCAAGTCACTAAAACCCAGTTGCCTAGCCCTTACCATTCTTCTGTCTTGGAACCAGTACACAGTATTGATTCTAAGATGGATGGTAAGGGTTAAAAAAGAAATAGTTAATATCAATGATTCAAAAACATTGAGAACCTTTGCCAAGAAAATTAAGCAGAATCAAGGAAACAATGTATACAATGACTACAACAATGTAAATGTAAGGAATAAAATAAAAACCTGAATAAGTATAATTCTAATGGATACATAGCCCTAGAAAATTTTAAATATTGAGAAAATGTACTTCCCTCCCTTCATTGCAATGGTGATTGACTACAGGTGTGAAATATTACATATACTAACAGGTATATTTATTATTTGGGCTTTATAAATGATTTTTCTTTTTTTTAGTCTTTGTTACAATCCATAACTTACCACGACAGTAAGTGGGGAAGGCATATATTTAGAAACAAATATGAAGTCAAAACAAAACAAAAAAAATCAATAAAAATAAGATGTTTTGTTTTTTAAAGAAAATAAATAGTCTTACATACACACAAAAAGAAAATATAGTTAATGGTGCTCCAAACTCATCATATCAGAAATTGAGTCCAGAAAAACTTCTTGTAGAGGATGATGTCCCCAAGTCAACATATACTCAATCCCATTTTTGAATCCTTATACCTCTGAGGTATTATACAATGAAAATTGATTCACAAAATGATAACTTTGGGGCACTGGAAGCTCCTGAGTCAAAAAAAGATTAAATTACTTTCAATTATGTTTTAGAAAGGTTTTTAATAACAAGGATTGAAATAAAAACAGTTCTCCACTATCTGAGTAAACCAGAAAATTAATCAAAACACTCTATTCCTCATGCATATTGATTAAAGTTCTGCTAGTTTGCCTGTTTTGCCTCCATCTTAAACTTCTCCATCAGACATTTTTAACTCAAATCTATTAAAAGATTCTTTCTTCCTTAGCTTATATGCATAATTTTTAAACAAAAATATACATAAAAATGTGATTCGCTTCATAATTTTCCCCCTGAAACACATTAGTTATAATTTTAAAACAGTAAAGAGAGGTTCAAAAGCTGTTTAAGCCAGGGCCCCTGGCCAGTGTCTGCACCTTCTTAGGATACCACAGGATCAACCTCTAGTTCTCAGCCTTAGCTCTTCAAATGCTTGGTTTTATCAATTCCTTCAAGGAGAGACTAGTCTAGGTGATGGAATACTAACCAACCTCAGGTATCAGTCATTAGTCATTACACAGTAGGATCTCAATGCAAATTACCATCCCCTTACACATTCCTTACTGGTCAAATGGGTTCCCAGTACATGACATTCCATTTCCCTATCTTACTCCCTGAAATTCTTTCCTCTATCTTCCAGCTTCTTTCAAGGTCCCACTCTTGTATTTCTTTTAAGAGTTCTTTCTTAATTCTCATGGTTGTTAGTGACATTTTTCCTCTCTCAATTACTTTTTGTTTTTTGTAGATATACCATACCTTCACTTATCTACAAACATAATGCTCCACATCATTGTAAAGTAATTGTTAACATTACATAATTGTAATGAGTTTTTGTAATGAGTCTCACTTCTGTATTTGTTTTGTTTCAGTATTTGTGTGTCTGACACACAGTCGGAGCTTAATAAATGTTTGTGGATGTATTGATAATTAAAGATTTAGCCTTTCTAGATACTGAAACAAGATACTCTCTTCCCAGTATTAAGATACTTAGAAAACAAAATCAGTAACCAGAGTTGCAGGGTGAATATAGAATCAAAGGGAATTGAATATTCTTGTGATAAATTTCATCCAGGTATAGCAGAACCCATAGAATTATTCTTCCTCCATTTAAGTATATATTACAAGTGATAATACCTGCCAGGTAGTATTCCTCTTCCTAGAACAGTGCTAGATAAACAAATTCTTACTAACTAGCTGCCTCATTTGTAATACTCATCTCTCAGGATTATCTTCGGTCAAAGTACTTCCTTCTGATAAACATGTAATTGTTTGTAAGATTATAGTTCCTCTTACATTCTATTTTAAATTGATGCTTTCCTTTTCAGGGTAGTACCCCAAACCCTCTTGTTAAAATTTAGAAATCATTTTATTTTATCAGTAACATATTTTCAAATCATTAAAAGATAAAATAAATAAAATACTAGTAGTTTGGTTGTTCCTTGGGAACAACTAGTTAAGTATCTTTTAAGTATCATTTATCTTATGATTATCAAAATATCACTTCTTATTCTTTTCCCCAATTCTTAGAGGTCACCCTAAGTTTGTTTGGGGCCTGAAGCTCCAGAGCCAATAAAACATTGATTCTATCAATTGATAATATCTATACTGCACAGTTTTTGGCAGTTCCCACAAATAGCAGATATTTGAATTTGAATCTTCTCTGGTCAGCTCTGAAGTACTAAGCACCACACTGGGTGAATTATTAAAACACCACAGAGATTTACTCAAAGCCAATTTTCCTCAAGCATTGGAGCTGATGAAAAAAATGACAAGGGCATGGCACAACCTAGTCTGTTTTACTCAGTGAATAATTATTGAAAACCTACTATGTATATAAAACACTGTGCTTAGTGCTAAGGGACAGGGGGAGGGAGTGGAACAAAAGAGATCAATACTATTTGCCCTCTAAAAACTTACAATGTAAGTAAAATGATCAAAAAATCATTACCAGAGGAAAGCAGCAACAAAGAAAGGATGGAGAGTAGGTGATATATCATTGACACAATTATGATGGGACATATGCAAAATTTATCTTCAATAAATACTCAGATTTATTAAGCACCAGCTATATGTGTGTGTGTATTTTCAAACATATATGCTGTTGTTTAGTCATTCAGTCATGTCAGCTTCTTTGTGACCCTATTAGGGATTTCCCTGGCAAAGATACTAGAGTGGTTTGCCATTTCATTCTTCAGCTCATTTTACAGGAGAGGAAACTGAGATAAACGGAATTAAATGACTTGACCAGGGTCACACAGCTTGACCAGATTTGAACTCAGGAAGATGAGTGTTCCTGATTCCAAGCCAAGTACTCTGTCCATTGTACCACCTAGTACTATATACATGACACTGTGCTAAACACTAGAAATATAAAAACAAAAACAAAGCAATAGACTAAACTGAAGAATCTCATTAAATTGTTCAGCTACTATCCAGGCATATGGATGGAATGATAGCCTAAAAAGCATGTCTGAATAGACTTTTCTGCATTGAATTTTCCAGCCACTAAATGCTTCCAGTATAGTTTCAATGTCCACACAGCATTGTGGTCAACTGGGGTAACAACATGAATTTGCACAAGATAAAGGAGTAAGAAGCACTAAGGTGAAAAGTCTCAGCAGGAAAAATATGAAACTGGGGAGAAAGAGAATGGCTGCTGTGATTGGGGGAAACCATGAGTTTCATCTCATGCTGGTTTATTGTAGTTGTGGACACTTTTTTGTTCTTGCCAATGACAAACTCAAGGGCTGATGTAGTAGGCAGGGTATGGCAGAGCAATGGGGCTTCTATTCCTACTGACATGGGACCCATGGGCTTGATCTGACCCCATGTCTCTCAAGACCTTATCCTTTTTTGTGAGATATTGTGGCTGTAGGGCCCTGGGAGATTCACCCATACAGTGGAAAGAAATACCTGAAGTACAAAGCAATAATCATCAAGACTATTTAGTATGGGGGGGGGGGAAGATAAATAAATTAGTAGAACAAACCAGATAAGAATCAGAAATTTAACTTAAGTATTTGATAAACTCTGAAACATAAATTGCTTGGGAAAAATCCCCTATTTGACTAGAACTTGCTGGACAAAGGAGAAGCATCATGACAAAAATTAGTTTTAGATGAACTTTTTATATTATATACCACAATTAGCTCAGAATGGATGTGACTTGAATATAAAAGTCATTCCATAAATAAATTAGAAGAGTTATAGATCAGTTATCTTTCACAGCTATAGTCAGGGGAAAAGTTTTTGTTGTTCGGTCATGACTGAATCTTTTTAACCCTTTTTGGGGTTTTCTTGGCAAAGATTCTAGAGTGGTTTGTAATTTTCTTCTCCAGTTCATTTTACAGATGAGACAGAGTTAAGTGACTTGCCCAGGATTGCAGTTTACACATGTCTGAGGTCCAGATTTGAACTCAGGTTTTTCTAACTCTAGGCCTGATTCTCTTTAGATCAAGTATGGAGGCTATTCAAACTCAACTAATTCAGGGCCAAGATGGTGAATTTATAGCTGCCCTGGGGAAATATAGATGATGTAAAAGACAATAATAAAGTTTATTTTTTAATGAATATGAATGATACAGAGAAGCATGGAAATATTTATATGCACTGGAACAAAGGAAGCAGAACCAGAAAAATGATCTACTAAATTATAATATAAAAGGAAAAACAAGGAAATAGAAGTAACAATGTATAATCATGACTAAATATAGCCCCAAAGAAGCCATTAGAATGAGCTTCCCTACCTTTTTTCCAGAGGTGAGGGGACTCTTGAGTGTGGAATACTGCACATACTGTCAATTGATTGATATGTTGGTTAGTTTTGTTTGCCTTTTATTCCCCTCTATTCTTTGTTGTAAAATGCTTGCACACACTTTCTGGGTGTGGAAGGAGGAAAAATATATTGGAAAATTGAGCTGTTATAAAGGCAAAACACTAAATTAATTATTCAAAGCACCACTAGCACAGGCATCAAGAGATAGCAATATTAGTGGTGACCTGTGACAATTCCTCTCATATCTCCCCTTTTCCCTACAGATTGAGGATCTAATATAGGTACTGCTACATAGCCCTATGACTCCATTCACAATCTTTGTGATGTTCTTGTCCCAGGCTACCCCTTCCCTATATGTTGTCTCTGTATTAGAATGTAACCCCAACATTGATGCACTGTTGGAGTTAACTGGTCCATTCTAAAGAACAATTTGGAGCTATGCTCTAAAGATTAAAAAACTGTGCATACTCTTTGACCCAGCATATCCCAAAAAGATCAAAGAAAATTTAAATGGAGCTATATTTATATATTTTTGTGGTAACAAAGAATTGGAAAATGAGGGGATATCTATCATTTGGGGAGTGGCTAAAGAATTTGTGAGATATTATTGTGAAAGAATATTATTGTGCTGTAAGAAATAATAAAAGAGATGGTTTCCGAAAAACCTGGGAAGACTTACATGAACTGATGCAAAGTGAAATTGGCAGAAATAAAAGAAAATTTTACATAGTTTTTAAAAAAAAAAACCATTGTGACAATGATCAATTGTGAAAGATTTAGCTACTCTGATCAAGGCAAAGATCCAAGACAAATCCAAAGGACTCATGAAAAATGCTATCCACCTTGGACAGAAACCCAATAGGCTCTTAAGTGCAAATTGAAGCATAATTTTTCATTTTCATTTTCTTTTTTTTTTGCAACATGACTAACATAGAAATGTTTTGCAAGACTTCACATGTATGATATCATATAGGTTACTTTCTCAATGGATAAGAGAAAGACTGAAGCTAGAAACAATTTGGATCTCAAAAATGAATGTTAAAACTAAAGTTTTAATTAAAAAAGAGAAATTCAAAAATAACGTAACCCGGGGGCAGCTGGGTAGCTCAGTGGATTGGGGGCCAGGCCTACAGTCAGGAGTTCCTAGGTTCAAATCTGGCCTCAGACACTTCCCAGCTGTGTGACCCTGGGCAAGTCACTTGACCCCTATTGCCTACCCTTACCACTCTTCTAGCTTGGAGCCAATACACAGTATTGGCTCCAAGACAGAAGGTAAGGGTTTTAAAATTAAAAAAAATAATAATGTAACCCTAGTAGAATGTAAGCTCTTTGTAGGCAGAAACTCAGTTTTATTTATATCCCCCAGAAATTTTTCCAGTGCACTTAGCAGGCTCTTAATGCTTTCCATTCATTCTTCACCAAACTACTTTTTCCTTGACTAAGAGACACCTTAAAGGTAATTTTGAGAAGTATGAGAGTATCATCCAAAAGCACATTTTTATGGGAGAATACAGTTTGATATTATTGATGCAATATCTCTAACATTTGGCCCCTTTCTCATCCCATTGTCATTGCTCTAGTACAAATGTTCATTACTACTCATTTGCCTGGACTGTTGCAATCTGACCATTCTTCAAACTTTCTGTCTCTTCCTACTCCTAACCCCCACATATTATCCCTCAAATTGCTATGATATATATGTATGAATACATACCTATACATTATGCACAGATATAACTTTCATTTCTCCCTCTGCTCTAAACTCTTCATTGGTTCTTTTACCTCCATCTCAATGGCTTTCTTATGCTAACAATACCTTTAGTGCCATATCCTCTTTTGATTGATGAATTCTTTCCCAGAACTTCCATGTGAAGAAGTACCCACAATAGCCATACTCACTTCGAACTGAGACTAGCCCATGACTCCCCAGATTACTTCTCTACTTTGTCCACTAGCATGTTCTCTGTCCCCTTTTTTCAACTCTTTTTTATATATTCTTACCTAATTAGACTGTAAGGTGCTTGAGGACAAGGACTCTTTTTTTTTTTTTGCCTGGGTTTGTATTCTCAGTGCTTACCACAATGCAGTTATTGTTTTGGTCCATTCAGTTATCCTTTTTTGGTCTAGGAGCCAGTGATAAATCCCTTTAGACCTAGGAGCTCAAGCTATGGTGACCCTTGGAGCCAAGATTCCAGGCTAGCTGGAAATAGGAAAGCCCTGAGAGCCAGGGTGCCTGAGCCTTAAGCCCAACATAGGGCTTTGGCTTGGATTTGGGGGGCTGTGTTATGTAGGAATTGAGCTAAACTAGAACATTTGTAGGTTATTCTTGCTAGGGGATTAAATATAACTGGGTTACAGGGGACTCTTACAATTAGAAGTACACCATCACGGAGAGTTGAAGACAATGATGGAACCTAGACCTCTGAATCTTTGGAGAATGCTAAGTAGAATGAAATGAGTCAAACCTGGCCTTCAGGAAGTAAGGACAGTGTAATCACTGTTACATACTTATTAGCTATCAAACTGAAACTCAGTCTGGTATTCTAAATCCTCCACAATATGGCTCCATCCTATCTTTTCCGAACTTACCTCATACTTTTCTCCTCTACCTAGTCTATGTTCCACCCAAATTGGTTGTGCCTTTGCTCATGTTATTTCTTATGTCTAAAATGCCTAGAATGTCTTTGCCCCCAGTTTAAGACTAGGGACAAACATAAAGGCTAGAAAATCGTTTATCTTAAATAATTCATGTAGATATTGATACTAGTTCCATTAGATATAAAGGGCATTGAGCATACCTTATGTTTAACAAGCTGTATTTAAACCAAGAACTCTAAGGTCTCTTGTGATTTAGTCAAGTCACTTAATTTGCTTCCTCATTTATTTAAAAAAAAAAAAAGGAAGTTGAACAAAAGTACTTTATATGCTCTACAGTACTAATGATTTTGAGACTATTTGCCTTACAAAGCTGTTATGAGGTTAGCTTCATAGAAATGTATATTATTATTATGTCCCCACATATGGTATGGGGATGTCATCACATGACTTAAAGGGAGGCAGAATAGACATCTCTAGTCTCTTCTTCCCCTACTCTTCTCCAAGGGATATTTGAATTCCTGCCAGAAGAAGCAGGAAGTGGGAGTCAGAAGTTTGACCACTCTGCTCTCCTCAGACAGAGGAAGTACTGGGCTAGAATTATACCTACTCATTTCATTAAATATTAGTCTAGGAGATGAGGTTTTCAAGTTCAAACTAAACTTCTATTTGCTGTTCATTTATGGGAGAAGAGTCTTCAGACTTTCTTTGAAGCTCCTCAAGTCTTTTTGAGTCTTTTTGGACTTCAGGTGCTTCTGGCTTCCAACTTCAAGAAAATGAAAGATATCAACCCCACTCCAGGTTACTTAAGAAAAAGACTGGGAAGAAGCTGAAATGAAAGAAGCTGGCATTCCCTAACATGTCCCTATCCCTGGTTATTACATTAAAGATATCAAGGAACTTTACTCTGGGTGAGATCTAGGATTCTCTCTCTGTTGAAATGAGTTCTCAATCCCAATGAGTGGACTCCTTAATTCTGTATTGTCTGTATATGTTCTATTTTTACTTTCTTTGATTTGATTTGCTACTGACTTGGACAAATTGGTTTCCTGATTATTTGCCATATATGTATTCATTGTGAAGCTGATATTTGGTGGCAAGTCAAGCCTTAGATATTGAACTCAGGGTTGTTCTTTTCCCATTAAAGAAAAAGGGATCAGCACTTTAACTTGCACCTGAAAATAACATCTTCTAGATCAGTAATATTTAAGGGAGTAGAAAAGTATCATTCTAACCTAGGGGGTCCTGCCCTTCTGTCTGAGAAAAGCAGAGTAGCCAAGCTTCTGGTCCCAAACTTCTGATTCCTTTCTGGCAGGAATTAAAGTCTCCCTTGGAAAAGATAGAGGACAGTCCTCTCTTAGAACAAAAGACTTTTCTACCTCCCTTGGAACCCCACAATGACACCTCCAGGCTACATTATTAGAAATTTTATGATGTGGCAAGCAGAATAATAGCCATTTTTGTGACAGAAAGTTTCATACTGGAAATAGCTATGATTTCCCAGTCTCAGCTCCAAAGCACTGGGTGGCTTAGACTGTCATGTGTTCTGGTTTCATTTTCTGTGGTTGTAATTAAGCAATTAACTCCAAAGCATTAGAATTCCTAAAAAAAAAACTTGGGAGTAAACAGAACTGCTTTAGGCAAAACCAAAAGGAAGTAAACAATAAAGTTCCTTGGTTGTGTCTTTCCTTTCTAGATCATGCCAGAAGTCTCCCTATAATTTGCCTCTCGACTACCTGTTAGTTTAAAGGATAAATTCTGGCGGTTTTTAAAAAAACATTATAGGGGGCAGCTGGGTAGCTCAGTGGATTGAGAGCCAGGCCTAGAGACAGGAGGTCCTAGGTTCAAATCCGACCTCAGACACTTCCCAGCTGTGTGACCCTGGGCAAGTCACTTGACCCCCATTGCCTACCCTTGCCACTCTTCCACCTATAAGTCAATACATAGAAGTTAAGGGTTAAAAAACAAACAAAAAAAAAACATTATAATGAGTCAATCAAACTTTTATTTACCAAAGATATATTGTGGCAATCCCTTCCCATCTTTATTCTCACTTTACTCCTTTTTCCTTGTTTTGCTTTCCTATACTGTGCCCTCTTGCTTCCCCCCATCTGTCTGCTATAGCGATCCTATTTTCTTTGTTTTCTTCCCTACACTTTTTCCTCAGATAGAGCAGAAATGGGGGAGAAAAGCAGGGTATGAGTGAGCCTCTGGGAACTATGGAGAGAAAAGTGGAGAAAATGACTGGAGTGTCTCCAATTCAGAATACTTCCCTTTTCCTTGCTTTTCTTAGAAATGGAAGGAAAGTGAAAAGTCTAAATGTATTTGCTGTCAATTCAAATGCACATAGATAATAGAAATACATATGGGTTTTCATTCTGGGAAAACTGTACTCTGCTATTTACTCCCTCACTGCCATTGACTAAATTACTTCACTTGTCATTTTTCTCCTGTAAAATGAGAGGGTTGGACTAGATCTCTTCCAACTCTAAAATACTATGATTATATCCATAACCCTGCCTCCTACCTAAATATTCCCAAACTTCTCCCTTTGAAACTAAGAATATAGGAACTGTACTCTTGAAGGAGGGATTAGGACCAAAAATGAAAATCCCACCTTCCCCTATAAAAGGCAAACTAGAGGCAAAAAAGGATCAGAAAGGAAGAAAACCACCATGGAAATATGTCCAAAGCAGTCAGAAGCACAGGGTATATGTCATTCAGTGACCCATAGCTGAAACTAGGGTAAAACACTCAGGTTTCAATACTCAGTCAGAAAAACAGCAAGCACATGTCACCATGCAGAAGGGGTCACAGAAATGGAGACCATTAATTGAAGCTAAGAGATAAGTCACACCTGATCTTAGCCCTAATTAGGTAGAGAACTGCTCATCTTTTGCGAAAACCTAGAAACACTTTCTTTACAACACTTTGAGACAGGTGTAGTATTATATTCCTGTTTTACTGTAGTAAGATCTATGATTCAATTCGCTAAGCATTAAACACTTAGGTTTGTCCTAGGAACTAGGCTCGACAGATACAAATTGTCCCTGCCCCGTGGAGTTTACATTCTACTGGGTCTTAATCTTTAACAATGTCAAATTTAACTGCATTTAAAAGCCATACTTTCCTAGCTGTGTGACCCCGAGCAAGTCACTTAACCCCCATTACCTAGCCCCTGCCGTCCTTCTACCTTGAAACCAATACACAGTATTGATTCTAAGAGATAGGTAAGAATTTTAAAAACTTTTTAAAACCTTACTTAATTTGTATTATTGGGGGGGGAGGGGCCTACCTGATTTCATTAATTTAATGCACTTCCTCTACCAATGCAATCTGAAACTGTTTTTACAATTTATAATCTTAGAATCAGGGGAATTGAGAGGCTGAGAGTCACAGTTAGGACTAAGCAAAGTGGAGACCTGAACTTATGTCATAGACTTAAAACCAGAAAGGACCTCAGAAGCCATGAATCCAACTTCGTCATTTTACAACCCAGACACAAAATTTTTACCAGGATTACACAAGTAAGTATCTGAAGGACTCCAATCCAGATCTTCCTAACTTTTAATCTACCCCACTCTGAAGGCCAAGCCTCTATTTGACCACACCACAAGTCTTCTCCTCCCACAAACCGAGGGGCTCCCCAATCTAGTTCAATCCCCTCTTTTGACAGGCAAGGAAACCGAGGCAAATCTTGCATAGTCATATACATCGTGAGAGCTCTTCCTCCCAAAGGAGAGGAAGACTTAATCCTTCTGATCAATTTATCTTCAAAAATTTAGGCAGCGTATAGAATACCCTGCCTAAAGTGGGAAAGCTTTTATCTTCTGTAGTTCAAACTCAGCCACAAACACTTATCTGCTGTGTGACCCTCGACAAGTCCTTTCGCCCTGATGCCTCAGTTTCCTCATCTGTAAAATAAGGTGGAGTAAAGAAATAGCAAACCACTCCAAGAAAATCCCAAATGAGGTCCCTGAGAGTCGGACACGACTGAAAACAAAACAAAAAAAAAAATCTGGCGCCCAATTCAACCCCGCACCGAGCAGCCAGCAAAGGTCAAAAATACAGAATCACATAGTCCTGACTAAAGAATTTAGGAGGAACTGGACTGAGCAAGCGCAGCAGTGAAGCCAAGCTAAAGTCCGTTAAGACCCTTCGGAGCTTCCTTAGTAACGCTTTGGACTGGGAATTCCGAAATCGAGCCCAAGGGGTCCTCACTTCCTTTCCCTATTGGCTGAGACCGGGCCAAGTGATAAAAGGGATTGGAATAAGGCACCGCCCCTTAATAAATTAACCAATCCTACGACGACTTACTAAAAGAGCAGAGCCAACCAGCAGGAGCCTCCTTAACTCCTCCTAGCAATTTGAAACTGTTAGGTGGCAACTTAAGGGCTGGGGCTTATTCTGCAGGAATTAACGCCCGTACGCAGCCATATCTGGAACCGGAGCTAGAGTAGGAGCCGAAAACAGAGGGCTAGAGCTGACAGGTGAGTTGTTCTGCTGCCTCGGAGCAGCAGCGGTCTGGTCACATGGCCGGGGGGTTGGGGGTGGGGAGGGTTTCGCGGATTTAAAGTCTCGCACTCCCGGGTCCCCTTTCGGGTAGAGTTAGGAGCTGTGACTGCTCAGTGGTAGAGAAACGCTGCCCTTGTATCCGCTCTAGGGAGCGTTTTTCTCTATTCCCTACCTCTCCTGCCTCTCTCGGGAGGAAGGGACATCACCTGGTGCTGGTATAAAGGGAAAAGATCCTGTTTAGAGAAGCGTGATGATGTCACCTCGCAGCTGTTGGGTTTCATTTAAATCCCCCGGGCCAGTCCTCTTTGGGATCTTGCCATTGGAAGCTCTCCGTGGTCATTGTTTTATTGAACTACATTATTTCTCTGTTTCCGTCTTGAAAACTTTTCAGCTTTTTCCTGACATCTTGGATTAGAACTGGAAACCTCAGAATGTTTTTTAAAATGCATGATTACAAAGGAAATAAATCATGTTGAGATAGCTATAAAATTAATTTTTATCTCTATTCTTATTTTATTTTATCTGTTTAAACCCTTACCTTCTGCCTTAGAATCAACTATTGATTCTAAAGCAGAAGAGCAGCTAAGGGCTAGGCAATAAGGGTTAAGTGACTTGCCCAGGGTCACACATTTAGGAAGTGTCTGAGGCCAAAATTGAACCTAGACCTCCCGTCTCTAGGCCTGTCTCCATCCACTGAACCACCCAGCTGCCCCTTTGTCTTTATTTTTAACATTTATTTTTTAAAATTCTAAGTTCCAAATTCGCCTTTTGGCCCCTGCCACACCAATTTGTGAAGGCAAACAATATATGTGTACATGTGAAGTTCGTCTATATTTTTTAAAACCAGAGTTTATGGACCCCAAGTTAAGAACCCTTGGGTGAGGGAAAACTCCTTTGAAGCTTCATGTTTCACCATTCCCTTTCTTTCTTTGTTTTGGAAGTTAAGAGAGAGTACAGAAATTCACACTTGTAGCTTTTGGATCTGGAGTCAGGGAGACCTGGGTTCCAATTTAACATCAGGCAGTAACAGCTGTGTGCCCTGGGTGAAAATCAGTTAGCCTCTGCCTACTTCAGTTTCCTAAGCCGAAAAATGGAAGTGATAATAACACCTACATAGCATCCAGGATTGTTTTGAGAATAAAATGAAATATTTATGAAGCTCTAGTACAGTGCCTGGCACATAGTAGGCACACTTAATAAAATGCTCTTGTTTCTTTCCTTTCTTTTGGTGTTTTTAATAAAATGTTGACATTAAGGGGCAGCTGGTAGCTCAGTGGATTGAGAGACAGGGCTAGAGACAGGAGGTCCTAGGTTCAAATCTGGCCTCAGACACTTCCCAGCTGTGTGACCCTGGGCAAGTCACTTAACCCCCATTGCCCACCCTTACCACTTTTCCACCTAGGAGCCAATACACAGAAGTTAAGGGTTTAAAAAATGTAAAAAATAAAATAAAATGTTGACATTACATCGCCTATATGTCCCAAAAATCCATAATCAATAGTCATTTATTATGTGCCAGGCATTGTGTTAAACATAGAGAGTACAAATATGAAAAAGAAAGCCTGCCCTCCAGGACCTTAAAGTCTAATGGAAGAAGACAGTATGTAAAAGAAAGCTGAAAATTGGAATGGGGAGAGGGAAGGTAGGAGAAGGAGATAGATAGAAAAGGGTAGAAGTGCTGGGGCTGTGTGTGGTGGAGAAGTGATGGAGAAAAGGCAAAGAAATCCAAATTAAGTACAGATGGGCAAAATGAGATGTCTTCCTGTCCCTTTTCCTTAAATGGAGGTTTTTATGGCTCTACCCTCCAATCAGAGAGACAGAAGATACTGATAAGTTGTGGATAACTAGGCTGATAGGATCTTGCAAGATGATAGATTTCCCAATGATATGTTTATTGGGGGCGTAGTTGAGAAAATGTAGAAGTCCAAAATGAGGTCTCTATTCCTACTCCCTCCCATAATAATAATATCCAAATGAATATTGTACTTTAAGGTTTTTAAATCACTTTACAAATATCTTATTTCATCCTCACAACAATCCTAAGAGATAGATGCTATTATCCCCATTTTACAGATGAGGAAATGGAGGCCCAGAGAGGTCAAATGATTCACCCAACCTTGCACAGTTAGCAAGTTTCAGGTCTGGAATTTAAACCAAGAACTTTAAACTTACATTTTACACAGGTTTAATTTGAGGTACTGGAACAACATCTAGTAGGCAGTTAGAAATAAGGAAGAATCATAGAAATTGGTGGGGTGAAGGCTTGTGGAAATATGTGAGTATATATATGTATGTTTATGCATAGATAATTGAAACCTTAGGAGAAAGCAAGATCACCAAGTAAGAGGTAAGAGTGAAGAGAAACATTTCACATTTTAGGAGCAGAAACAGATTAAAGAAACAATTCCCTCCCCTAGGCCACCAATACAGAAGAAATGAACAGAAAAAGTAAAAGAAGTATAAGGATGTCTTAGAGAAAAGGAGGAGGAATTTCAATAAAGATATGGCTCATAGTCTCATATTTAGAGGCATCCAAGTATCTCAATGGATAGATTACCTTGCTTAGTAAGACTGCAGTTCAGATTTGGCCTCAGACACCAACTAGCTGTATAATACCGAGAAAGTCATTCATCTTTTTTTGCCTCCATTTCTTCATCTGTATAAATAAATCACTTACTTCCTAAGGTTGTTTTGAGAATCAATAGAGATAATAATTATAAAGAGGTTAGCATGCCTTGCACACAGTAATGCTAAATAAACATAAACTATTATTCCTATAGAGAGAGAAGTCAAAGATAGATAGAAAAAAGACCAATAGATATGGTGATAAGGAGGTCAATTGTTGATCTTGAAGAAGATGGTTTTGCTTGTCATAAGTACAAAAGAAGCAGATTTCATAGCATTGAAGGAAAATTTTTTTTAAGGTAGAGCACTGGGATTTTATTTGTTAGGTTTAGGTAGTGATAAAGTAGTGAAGAAGTAGGGGCAACAAGCATGGTCTGCTTTTTCTAAAAGTTTAGGATAATACTTTGGGCATGGGATGCCACAGTAGGGTGAAGAGAAGACTTTTTTAGGATAGGTGAAAGCCAATTATATTTATAGGTAAAATTAAAGAACTCAGAAAAAGCATGAGAGAGAAAGAAGCAGAGAATATGATTGATGGAATGAAATCACAGAAGAGAAGGATGAAATCAGGAATACCCAGCATACTGCCCAGATTAAGCCTCATTATGAAAAGGGGATTAGCAAATGTTTATAGAGGCTAGCACAAAAAGGAAAGTCATCAAAAAAAATTTAAACAGAACATTTTGCTAGTAAACAAATGCCTATAGAACAAGTTAGCATGATATAAACCAAGTACATTGAAGATTTAGAGAAGGGAAAAATTTTATTGTTAGGGAGATCTCATCTAAGAGAGTATGTGAGCTGAACTTTAAAGACAAAGAGGATTTAGTTAGATGAAGTGGGGGAGGGCATTCCTGTCAGAAAGAACAACATGAACAAAGATATAGAAGTGGGGAAAGCATGAGATGTATTTAAGGCAAAGTGAATAATGCAGTTTAGCTCAAATTTATGTATATCTTTTAGAGAAAGTAGAAGATGAGGCCTAAAAATAAACAGAACTTATTTTAGATGACCTTGAATGCTGCATTCAAAAGTTTAGACCTTTAATTGGTAGACACCGGGGAGGTTTGGGGGGCAAAAAAGTGATATGACTGGAATTATGCTTTAGGAAGATTAAATTGTGTCAAATAGATTGGAAAGTTAAGAGATTGGATTCTGCTGAACCAGTGAAGAAACAACTGTAGTAATTGTGGTGAAAGGCAATGAGGGCCAGAACAAGACTGATAACAGTGTAAATTAAAAAGACATAGATCCAGAAGACTTTGTTGAATTTAAATAGAATGGATTTGGCTGAAGAGTTTATCTAACAAAATAACTATAGGCAAGAGGTAGAAAAAAAGAAGAGCAGTCAGGGAAGGACTAGTCAAGAAATAGTTACTACCAAGAAATTGAAATAAAAGACTTATGGGATTTCAGGTATAATTAGTGATTAGGAAGACCTTTTTGGTTTGGGTAGATAGAAGCCAGAATGTTAGAGATTTTCATAGAATTGGCTGAGGCTCAGTTCTTCTCCCAAGTCAGTGCTAGAATCTGCTGCTGTAGACATCTCCCTGAGAGAAGATGATGAAGGTCAGAGTCAGTGGATTTGACTACATTGGGCTCCTGGTAACCAGGGCTTCATTCATCTCAGGCAGAATGATATTGTGGACATTAGTGACATCAGCTACATAGTTTATATGTTCCAATGTAGTAGCCCTCATGGCAAGTTCAAGGACACTATCAAGGCAGAGAGTAAAAAGTTGATGATCAATAGAAAAGCCATTACTATCTTCCAGGAATATGATTCTCCGAATATTAAATGGTGAGATGCTGTAACCCAGTATTTAGTAGAGTACACTGGTATCTTTACCACTGTGGGAAAAGCTGGGGCTCACTTGAAGGATAGAGCTAAATGTGTCATTTATCTCTGTTTCTTCTGCTAATTCTCCCATGTTCCTGATAGGAATGAACCATGAGAAATACTTCTCTTAAAATTGTTAGTAATGCCTCTTGTTCTTATCAACTTCTTGGCCCCCCTGGCCAAGGTCATTCATGACAACTTTGGCATTGTGGAAGGACCCCTGACTATTACTGTACCCAGAAGATAGCAGATGGCCCCTTTGACAATTTGCAGTTCTAATTGCCTAGCCTTTACCTCTAATTGCCTAGCCTCTTCTCCCTTGGAACTGATACTTGGCATCAATTTTAAGATAGAAGGGGAGGTTTGTTTTTGTTTTTAAATAAAATTATGGTTATTGGACTTTTTTTTTTTTTGAGCTAAAATTATGCCAGGTAGAAATGAGTATGAAATTAACTTAGATTCTAAAACAGGCTCCATGCTAACCAGCCCAGGGAACACTCAGAATCTGTGAGATGTTGCTGCAATCTTTAAATTACTCACTTTAAAGCTAGAAGTGAAAAATCATCTGCAAAGCAAAAAAAGTAACAAGCCTTAGAAGATTAATACATGATAATTTCAAACACACAACTTCTTTCCCTCTCTTCTTACCCCAAACCCTGAAATACCAATTGTTTTTTCTATTCTGAACTTAACACCAAATAAAATGAGCTTTTCTATATATAACTTAGCATAGGAAAAAAGGATTATACATGAAGCTTTGGCTCTATTATAGTCCTTTTTTTCTTTTAAAGAAATTTAACCCTTGACTTTTTTTAAATTTAAAACCCTTACTTTCTGTCTTAGTAACAACTTTTAAGACAGAAGATTGGCAAGGACTAGGTAATGTGGGTTAAGCGACTTGCTCCTGGGTCACATAACTAGGAAGTATCTTAGGCCAGATTTAAATTAAGGTCCTCCCAACTCTGGGCCTGGCATTCTATTAACTGAGCCACCTAGCTGCTCCTCAACATGTAACTTTAAAAGCTATCTTAAGAGAAAGTCTGCATTGTCCTCTGTCTTTTTTTCTGTGCTAGTAAAAAATTTTTTAATAGGAGATGGGGGAAGAAAGGAGGAGTGATTGGTTTTCTTTTTCTTTTGTTTTTTTTTAAACCTTTGTGACAAATGTACAGTGAAGAACCCAGGATGACTCCTAGGTCAGGAGACTGAGGTACTAGGTCAAAGGTGTTGCCCTCTATATTAACAGGGAAGGTAGGAGGTGGGCAGAGTTTAGGGGGAAAGATAATGAGTTCCATTTTAGGCACAATGGGAGCTGATGAGATCACCAAGTAGTATTGTGGGAGAAGGTACAGGGTACAGGACAGAACCCTGAGGGACAATTGTGCTTAGAGGGCATGATCTAGAAGAGAATTCAGCAAAGGAGACAGAGAACCAGGAGACAGTGGTATCCCAAAAACCCAGAAGGGAACAAAACAAATTCCCACCATGCCCCAAAATCTGTCATTCTACACCTTGAGTCAATCCTTCAAGATGCAAGAGGCTCGCTTTGTCTGCATTGATCAGAGTTCTTAAATCTTTTGAAGTTGCTTTTATTTACATTGGCGTAATTATATGAATTGTTCTCCTGGTGCTGTTCACTTCACTCTGTATTGGTTCACACAAGTCCTTGCCAGGTTTCTCTGAAACCATTGTTTCCTATGGCAAAAAGATTACATTACAGTCACCTGTAAACATTGAACATGTGTAGAATAAATTTATGCATTAGTCAGTGCCCTCAGAAAAACGGAAAGGGCATTTCCATTCCTAAACCTAAGCCAGTTTCCATCTTTCTCTTTTTGTTTGTGGAGGGTCTGAGGAGAACAGAAGAGTTCTGATAAGTGACTCCTATTTGACTTGACTCAGAGGAATGTTTATGAAATACTATTTTCCTTTTTCGGAGGACAAGACTAAAATGTGTAATTATGCACTCTGCTGCCACACTAATCTTGTTTATTTAGAGTTCTTATGATTCTAGGATGGGAAAAGAAAGGAGGCAATTCATTTATAAGATACTAACTGACTTACCTGAAAGTTTCTATGAAAAATGTGTCTAATCCCTTACCAACTGAGAGGTTTGTTAATGATTCTTAAAGGACAAAAAAAAAAATGTGTAACAATGCAGTTGAACTGTTTGAAACAACTCTCAAAATCCTTTGTTGAAGCTTCTTATACTGACTTTTAGATTCACTGAAAGCTTTTTGTACAACTCTGTTTCAAGACTGAAATACTTATGAAATACAACTTCAAGTTGATTGACTATGACTTCTGCTTTGTTTTAACCCCAATTCCTGTTTTTGAGAGTTCAAATTTGTATGACCAGCCAGGTAAATGGAGAACAAAGTATGTCCCTCAGCTTAACACAACTGGAAACTCTGGTATTTACCATTATTTGAATGGCACTGCCAGTTTGCTTACCATAATTCCATTAAAACTATGCCCTCCAAAATGACTAATGATCTCTTAGTTGCCAAATCCAATAGCCTTTTCTCAATACTCATTCTCTTTGACTTCCCTGTGTTCTTTGTCACTTCCTTCTCCTTGATTCTCTCTTCTAGGTTTTTGGAATACCACTCTTTCCTGGTTCTCTGTCTTTTACCTCTTTTTGGTATCAGTCTCTTGGCACAGTATCTAGCACATATTAGGTGCATATTTACTTGATTACTATATAATAATCGAATATATCACTTCCCTTTAATGAAAGAGATTTTTTTTCTTTCCATCAAAGTTACAAAATATCTCTCTGAGGACTGGTTGCTAATGCAAGATACGTCTTCTTCCAGTAGCTTGTTCTAATATTAGCCTGAATCTACAAAAGCCCACTCCAGGTCTTGAACATAAGAAAAAAATGACCTTAAAGAGTCATGATTAGGTAGGCTAATTAAGGAGATACTTGTCTCCTACTTATTCTGATGGTAAAGTAGAAAATTTTACTTATTGGAATCAATGTGGAATTTCTCTTCCTTTCTACCATTAGTGATGAATGTCATCTACTAATTTAATTTTTATTTTATAAGGCAAAACAGCAGCTCTAGTTTGACTTTTGTTGAATTAGCTACTCCAGGGCTTCTTTATTTGAATATTGGACAAAATCTATTTGTCCATATTTTTAGTAACATACTGTAAGTCTTCTAATAAGGTAGTTGGAATACCAGCTATAAGAAAACTCCCTCTGCTACAGTATTGCATATAGCATTTCTGATTAGTAATACCCCAAAAAATGACCAACTAAAAGCATGTTTTCTTGTTCTGATGTCGCAAAAGATAGATAAAAAGAATTTTCACAATGAAAAGAAAATTTTACAGTTTTTAGAATATGTAAAAAAGATTAACAAAGATGGAGATGAAGTCAGCAGGGAAATAGAGGGTATTTTGGAGTCTATGGAGGATAATTTTTGGTTTGGTCTCATTTGCTCCCACATGTTTAGCAGAGCAGAGTCACCTACTATGGTATCAGTAACAAAAAACAGTGGACTTGGTTTCAGAAAAATCTGGATTTGAATGTTGTCTCCAATATTTAATAGATATATTATCCTGAGTAATTCACTTAATCTCTCCAAGCTCTAATTTCCTCATTTGTAAAACATAGGTAATAATAGCATTTATCTCACAGGTTTTTTGTAAGAATCAAATGAGAATGCCAAGCTCTTTTTCAACCCTAAAAGTACTCTATAGGTGATAGTTGTTGTTGTGAAAAGGATTGTTATTGCAGTTGAACACACCTAAATGGGTACTTAGAGACACAATAGTGTAAGGAAAAGAACAGCCAAGAATCAAAAAATAGGTTTTAGGCTTAGCTTTGTCATTGCCAACTATAAAACCTTAAGCGAGTTAATTCATCTCAATCGCTGCAATAAAGAAATTAGACTAGAGAGTCTCTAAGAGTATTCTCAGCTTTGGAATCCTGTGATTCTGCACAGGTTTGACTGGGAGAAAGGGAAGGAGGCCACAGACAAAGGCAGGTGACTCTCTCCATTAACAGGAAGAGAAGGGGAATATGTTAGTGCTTGGCCTATCTTTGGCCAGCTGCTGTCTTCTGTCTTGCTGCCCCTTGATTAACATTCTTGAACATATGCCCAGGTATGCTCATGAAATGCATTGTCAGTCTTCCTATTGTAATTTATTTTGTTCTCTGACCTTTTATCACACACCTCCCAAAATATTTCAGCAGTATTCTAGTTAATCACCCTACCTACTTCAGTATCCCTATTCTACATTCTGCTGCCAGACTGATCTATCACTTTGATCAGGTCATTTCCACTACTCAGAAAACCTTCAGTGATTTCCCTATTGCCTGTTAAGACAAAGGCCAAATTCCTTCACATTAACATTCAGACTGTTTCATGTTACCCCTATTTATATTTCAGAACATGTTTCCCTAAACTCCCCTGCACAAGAATCTTGTAATCTTCTCATTATCCCATGAATGTGTTTCCCCTCTTTTAAAGCTCTCTAAAGTGTTCTTATGCTTTCTAATCCTGCCCATCTCCCAAGACCCAGTTTGAATTCTACTTTGTCATACCTATAAAGCCCACATGTGATATATCCCAAATTCACTTTAGTGGAATACTTTGTGTCTTTACCATTCCTTTGGTAGTTAACAATATACTACCTGTATCATCTCTTGTTTTCAATTTTTGTTTCTACTTACCATTTTTATTACTTCCCTAATTACTTTGGTGCCTCATTGTATTGTGGATTTTCTCAAGGTTATGCCAGGTTAGTTCTGTAAAGTTGGCCATTCTGCCAAGCTGGAAAAGTTTCAAATACAAGCCTAACATTAAATTCTGAGTCTGTCATTTAAGGATGCTCATCTGTTCTAAAAGGCTCATCATTGTATTGATGAGGTAATAAACCTCTTAGCCACTATAACTCTTCAGGATTTTTTATTATGTTACAGAGCATATTTGATCTGCATCTCTGGAAGGCGTACTCACACTGAAAAAATTTGTCTTGTTAAATATTGACAAAATTTCACTTTTTATAGTAGTAGTTTTTATATTCCTACTAGATATCCTTATCTCTGTATGACTAGAACATAAGCCACTAGAGTTTTAAGCTCTTTGAGGGCAGGAACTTTTTCTAATAACTCTTTGTTTCCCCTTCTTAGAACCTAGCACAGTACTTTATGCATAAAGACTTGTTTAACTTTTGCCACAATTCATGGGAATTGTTATGTAGAATTTCATTGCACTTAACTGAAAATGTTTTATTTAAACACAGAGGAAACTAAGATTAACATCTGTTTTTTTCCAGTTTTTTGCAGGATGTCCTCAGACGAAGAGAAACCTTCAGTTGCAGCAAGAGAACCTGATCCAGACAGTTCCGTTTCTTCAGATCTCCAGGTAGGTCAGAATTAATATCATCTGAAACTTTAATAAAAGGGCTCTTATAGGAATGATATCATGAAGGAAGGCTAACTTAAATTTGTTCATTCAACAAATTCCAAGTATTAGGTTACTGTGGCATTTTATATTTGGCATAGTGGTAATATCTACTAGGGGAGAGTTTCATTTCTAACACATAGCCAAGGAAAAGCTATTACTGTTTTTCAAAGATGAGGTAGAAAAGCAAGCATGTATGAAAAAAGGTGCAGGGAAGTATGTTGATTCCATTCTGACTCAGCAGTATTGCTCTTTTCAGTGTTATTTCTATAATTCAGGCCAATTAGCTTTTGCCTGATCAATAATAATAATTCCCTTTCTAACAGTAGTTTTTCCCCACATTCATCATATTTATTCTGCTGTCAAGAGAATCTACTGAACTATACTGTGATGACAATCTCTTCCCTACTTCCCCACCATCTCAAAATACAAACTCCATTTCTTGTGTTCAAAACCCTCCAAAACTTCACATCCAGAGAAAGAACTGTGGGAGCAAAAACACAGAAGAAAAACAACTGCTTGATCACATGGGTCGATGGGGAATACGATTGGGAATGTAGGCTCTAAACAATCACCCTAGTACAAATATAAATAATATGGAAATAGGTCTTGATCAATGACACATGTAAAACCCAGTGGAATTGTATGTTGGCTATGGGAGGGGAGTGAGAGGAGAGGAGGGAAAGAACATGAATCATGTAACCATGGGAAATTTTTCTTAATCAATTAAAAAAACCAAAACTCTCCAAAGCAGGGCTGCCTTCTTATAGCCAGATAGTAATGTGTGATATTCCCTGGCCTGGCACTCCTTTTCTTACTTTTAAAAATTCTTTCATCAGTAATAATAGGCACATCTGAGGAGCCTTGCCTGATTTCTGCTCTGGCTAAAAAAGACCTATATCTCTGTGAATCTGACATAGTATTTTTTTTTGTACTTTTCCTATGCACTTGTCTCATTCTACTTAGTACTGTAATTATTTACATGCTAGTCTTATCTCCCCCACTTAATTTCTGGGTCTTTGAGGAAAGGAACTGCATCTTATTTTTATCTTTGTCTTGTTTATAAGTAGATTATAAGTGTTTGTTGAATGAACCTCTCATGGTAAATGTATTCTTACTTTCTTGGAGAAGTCAGGGATCTTCAATTCACATTTTTCTTCTGAAAAAGGAGGAAGTCATCATATACGCCGAGGAAAAGAAACTCCAGAAGGCTAAAGTGGTGGGGCAGTCCTCTTATGCATATTCAAAATACCATGTTCATTGACAAAGAAAATCTAATTTACCTCTTTGACTAGTGGCACATGAACATTCTTTTTTGCCTTCATTAAGTCACAAACTCCTTAAAAGATGGAAGATTCATCTACCTTCTAAATCCTTTGATCCAAATCAGTCTGTTGATTCATGGTTTTTAGTCTATTTCAACTTTATTTACTACTATAATTTATAGCTCAGTAAACTCCCTGTTCAGGGCAACTTAGGAAGCACAATGGCCTGGAGTCAGAAGAACCCGAGTTCAAATTTGACTCCAGACATTTACTAACTGTTGATCCTGACCAAATCACTTAATCCAATTTGTTTCAGTTTCCTCATCTGTAAAATGACCTAGAGAAGGAAATGGCAAGCCTTTCCAGTATCTATGCCAAGAAAACGTCAAAAGAATCAGTCCCGACTGAAACAACTAAACAACAGACTACACATTAAACTTCAAATCTTTGTTTTTCATTTTTCAGAAAACAACATGACATCTATGCTCTCTCTCCCTTTAGGGGCTTAAATTGATAAATTGGGAGAACCTAGCACAGTACCTGTCACATAGCAGGGACCTAATGCTTGTTAATTAATTTGAGAGTCCTGAGACATTACAATACATGATATGCAAAGAAATTTGTAAGAAAATAGTATTTAACTTTGTCAGAAATGCTACTTTGACTTTTAGTGCAACTGAAAATTTTTTAAAATGCCAAACAGCCGAAAGCTGTGATGTCACAAATTCTGTTCTAGTTTTACATTCTGATCTCTTTTGCTGGGATACTCAACACATTCTGCTGTCTAAGGCAACAAATCCAAAAGAGAGATCATATGTATTAATTTTAAAGGATATGACTTTATGTAAAATATTGTACTTTTCTAAATTTCTAAATATAGATTGGTGCCTCTGTGGTACCAATTAAAACAACACTAAAATAGAATTTTAAAACGAAGTGCTTTTGTCATTATACATTTATCCCAGTGAAACATGTAAGTGTTATGGCTTCCACAGATACATAGACTTAGTTACAAATATGTGGAAAGGAGCCCCCTTTGGCCCTGTAAAATAAGCAAGAGCTGTAAAATGATCTTTGGGGAAGTGAAATTATTCTCTTGGTTGCTGTTGTTGATTTGAAAATTTGGGAAATAGCAAACAGACCTCTGTATTACTAAACAACTTAATGAAATGGTAAAATTAAACTTGAATTGTATGGTAGACAACTCAGAATAACACTTTAATTCACATCTTTCATAGAATTTCTTTCTGGTAAGTCAGTTCACCTCCCTGAGCCTCTGTTACTTTGTCAGTAAAATTGGGATAATACTTACACTTATACTACCTAATTCGTTGGGTTCTTCTGAGGGAAGTGCTTTATAAACCTTAAAATATTGCTTAAACAGAGCCCTCCTCCTTTGTTCATCTTCCTGTTTGGCTGGGAAAAAAATATAATTATCTTGTTACACTAAAGCTTACATGACTTAAAAGATTTGAGGCATATTTCACCTTCACAGCCGGCAAAGCCACCTTACAAGAAAGAAAGGGATCTCTAATTGGAGAACTGAAGAATCAGAAAACTAGGAATCCAGGTAGAAAAAGAAGCAACTTTCTTGACACCCCTAAAATCATTCATACAGTATAAACAGCCAACCTTCGTAGGAGGTTCTTATCGAAATTACAGCAGTGGTAACTTAGTTTTTTGGGATCCTAGTCAATTATTGTATATACATAAATGCATGAGAAAGCAAAAGGTTGGGACATCTCAGTGGTACATCATATAGAGTGCTAGGCCTGGAGTCAGTAGGTCCTAGGTTCAAATCTGGTCTCAAACATTTCAGAGCTGTGTGACCCTGGGTAAGACACTTACCCCAAATTGCCTAGCCCTTGCCCCTCTGTCTTAACGTTTAGTAACTAAAGACAGAAAGTAAAAGTTTAAAAAGAAAAAAAACTAAAGGTTACAAGAATCTAGTTATCCTTAAATTCAAAAAGTTAACTTATGAGTTCTGTTTGCTATATAATAGCTTGTTCTTGATACCATTTTACTTATCCCTGTCTCAAAATAAGTCATAACGTTCAAAAAGATCTCTATAGTACAGAAGACCCTCCAAGAGTCTGGGAAAGTTTAATGCATTCTAAATTCAAAAAGAAGTAAGTTGGGGGAACAGTTACGTGGCTCAGTAGATTGAGAGCTAGGCCTAGAGACAGGAAGTCCTGGATTTAAATCTGTTCTCATATACTTCCTAGCTGTATGACGCTGGGCAAGTCACTTAACCCCCATTGCCTAACCCTTACTGCTCTTCTGTCTTAGAACTGAGACATAGTATTTTTTTTTAACTCTTAAAGGGTTAAAAAAAAAAGTTTTATCTCATACCACAAAAAAGGCTTTTACCCATAGAAACTCATAGAAATCTGTAATCAAGAGGTGACTAAACTCTGCCCTGGTGAAATCATCTGTGGAATATTTGTTGTGTTCAATTCTGGGTACAACTTTTTTTTTTGGAACATTTCAAGCTAGCATGGTGGTGCTGGGGCTGGAGTCAGGAAGACTTGAGTTCAAATTTACCTTCAGACATTTACTAGCTTTATAACGTGGGCAGGTCATTTAGCCTTTGTAGGTCTTAGTTTTCTCATCTGCAAAATGAGAGTAATAACAGCACCTACCTCCCAGGTTTGCCTTGAGGATCAAATGAAATAAGAATTATAAAGTGTTTAGCACACTGCCTAGCACATAATAAATGCTATACAAATATCAGTTATTATTTTAATAAGAACTTTGACAAATTAAAGTGTTTTCAGAAGATATCAGCCAGAATAGTGAGAGACTTGAAGCCATCTCATGTCAAAGTGAAATTATTTAAAGAAGTTGGAAATATGTAGTCTGAAAAAAAGAAGCTTCAATGGAGATATCTATCTCTTCAAACATTTGAAGGGTCGTCATATGGAAAAGGAATTAAATTTATACTACCTGACCCTAGAGGACAGAATTGGAAATGATGGGTGGGAACTAGCAATTTAGGCTTGATATAAGTACAGATTTACCAGTAATGAATAAAAACTAACCAAAAGTAGAATGAGCAACCTCAGAAATTAGTTTCTTGGAGCAGCAGGTGGCTCAGTGGATAGAGTGCCAGGCCAAAGGTCTTGGGTTCAAAAGTGGCCTCAGACACTTCCTAGCTGGGTAACCCTGGGCAAATCACTTAACCTACATTGTTTAGCCTTTACACTCTTCTGCCTTGGAACCAATAATATCAGTTCTAAGACAGAAAATAAGGGTTTTTTAAACAAACAAAAAAGAAGTTAGTTTCTCTTTACTGAAAGTCTTCAATAGGGACTAGATAACCACTTCTTAGAGAAGATGTAGAAGATCCATCTAATGCCATATAGTGCCTACATCTCTAAATTCCTTCCAACTCAGGAAATAATACCTATAGTATAGCAAGACCTCATTTATCTGGCAGTATTAAAGAATGGGCTGGTGTGTGTGTGTGTGTGTGTGTGTGTAAACCTTTATATTTTCTTAAAATATCAAAAGCAAATACTGAACCATTTTTATGGTAATAGTTCTAAAATGAATTACACAGTTGCCTGCTTTAAACTTTTCTTAGTGGCTCAAGGTTTTTATTAATATGAGTTTTATTGTATCCTGCTGTAATATAGTGATGCCTCCAGGAGTCATGAGTATACATAGAGTTCTTTGCCCATGTACTAAATTGCCCAAAACTGCCGTAATTTTTACAGGTCACATTTCTATTCTTTTAGTTTTTCTGCCTTATCTCTTGAGTTACCATTTCATCCTTTTTATGTGCCTATTTATAATAGTCAGCTTCCCCCTGTCTTCATTGTTTCTAGAAGGCCATAAATTTGCAGATGACATACTCAAGCTTGCCAGATTAGTGTTTATAAGTTTTAAAAAACAGCTCTGAGTCAACACCCAGGGCTCTTTTTTAAGTGAAGCACCTTGATTTTGTGACACTTATTTTAATTTATCAGATACCTATTTTGTCTTTCTGATTCCAAAGAATCAAAGCTAATCCAGATAGTTCAGGTTACCAAATAAGTTGTATATCAAAAGCCAGACTTGCACTCTATAAATGAAATTTTTGACTGTCTCCTTTTGGTTCATTTCTACAGGGAATTGAAATAGTTGTAAGGTTCACTTCATTCAAAGTAAAATTTCATAGCTCTTAAATTTCATGTTGCTCAGGAGACTTTCTACTTTGATTAAAAAGAAAGGGCAACTTGGCTTCACACAAGGCAGTTTGGAACACAAGAAGATTCCCTTTCTGCCTTGCAGTGACAATGGCAGCAGTTGATAAGCTATAGATAAGCCATTTCATTATGGAGCACTCTTGGGCAATGTCTAGTAAGTACCTTCCTTAAGATGGCATGATATAGATATTCAGAAACCTAACTAAACTTGGGACTCTGTTGTATAAGGAAGTTAGGATTTTTTTAGATAAAATTTGTTTTTCTCCAGAGGAAATTTATTTATCATGATATGACTGAAAATTAATGAAAAAATCTGATCTCAGATGTCATTTTAAAGTTTCAAGCTAGAAGATCTTTCTCTTTAAAAACAAATGTTTATCCAGGCCTAGAGATGGGAGATTCTGAGTTCAGATTTGGCCTGACACTTCCTAGCTATGTGACTCTAGGCAAGTCACTTAACCTCCTTTACTAAGGATTACTAAATTTACTTACAAATTTTCTGCCTTGGAACCAACACACAGTATTGAATCTAAGACAGAAGGTAAGGATTTAAAAGAAATATTTGAAACATAATTCCATCATAATGTTATTGGTAACTATTTTCTTATAGACCGAATATGAAGAGCTTCTTCGATATGCTGTGGTGACACCGAAGAGTGATACAGTTGCCTCAAGGCAATCTTACTCCAAGTTACTGGGGGGAACAGATGACAAGATATTGAATGCTGAAGAGCCACATACTTCAGGTGAGAACCTTTAATGTAAAAAGTTACCGCACAATAGTATACCTGTCAGATCTGTGGGAAAAGAAGGAATTTAAGACCAAGCAAGAGATAGAGAACACTGCAAAATGTAAAATTTGATTAGATCAAATTTTTAAAAATTTTGTACAAACAAAACCAATGCAACCAAAATTAGAAGGAAAGCAGCAAACTGGGAGAACATTTTTATAGCAAAACTCTCTGACAACGGTTTAATTTCCCAAATATATAAGGAACTAAGTCAAACTAAAAAAAAAATCAAGCCATTCCCTAATCGACAAATGGTCAAGAGACATGAATAGGCAGTTTTTCACATGATGAAATCAAAACTATCAATAAGCACATGAAAAAGTATTCTAAATCCCTCCTGATTAGAGAAATGCAAATTAAAACAACTCTGAGGTACCACCTCACATCTAACAGATTGGTCAATATGACCGCAAAGGAAGGTGATAATGTTGGAGGGGATGTGACAAAGTTGGGACACTAATACCCTGCTGGTGGAGTTGTGAATTGGTCCAACCATTCTGGAGGGCAATTTGGAACTATGCACAAAGGGTTTTAAAAGAATTCCTGCCCTTTGACCCAGCCATGCCCCTGCTGGGTTTGTACCCCAAAGAGATAATAAGGAAAAAGACATACAAAAATATTCATAGCCATGCTCTTTGTGGTGGCAAAAAATTGGAAAATGAGTGGGTGTCCATCAATTGGGGAATGGATGAATAAATTGCAGTATCTGTTGATGATGGAATACTATTGTGTTAAAAGGAATAAAGAAATGGAGGAATTTCATGTGAACTGGAATAACCTCCAAGAATTGATGCAGGGCAAAAGGAACAGAACCAGGAAAACATTGTACACAGAGACTGATACATTATGGCACAATCGAAAGTAACAGACTTTTCTACCAGAAGCAATGCAGCAATCCAGGGCAATCCAGAGGAATTTGTGAGAAAGAACGCTATCCACATCCAGAGAAAGAACTATGGAACCAGAAATGCATTAGAAAAATTATATGATCAACCACATAGTGCAATAGGGATATGATTAGGGTTTTGATGTTAAAGGATCACTTTACTGCAAATACGAATAACCTAGGAATATGTTTTGAACAATGATACATATATAACCCAGTGGAACTGCTTGTCAGCTTTGGGAGGGGGGAGGAGAGAATAGGGAAGGGGGATTATAAATCATGTAACTATGAAAAAATATTCAAAATAAAAATTTTTTCAAAAAGTTACCACACATATATAATACTGACTTTACTAATTTATCGATTTTTAATTCTAAATTTATTGTTTTAATTTCATAAATGATAATATAGTTTAAAATTTTTTAATTTCATATTAAAAATGTTAAATGAGATTCTTAACCAATAGACAGTTTTACTATTAGTTTTAAAACATGTGCTAGTGATCTCAGATATTTCTTCATTTTTTTAGATGGGTAGATTTGGAAAATATAGCATATCTAAATTTCAGAAAGCCGTTTAACAAAGTATTTCTTGCTTCCCATATGTACAAAAGGAAGGAGGTGTAAACTAACTTGTAATGTTAGAGGACTATGCTTTTAGAACTGGAAGGGACCTCAGAGGTCACCTAGTCATAACCCCCTTTATTTTACAGATCAGGAAATATAAGACCAAGAATAGTTATTTACTTCCCCAGGGTTTCCATAGATAGTATCTTATTCGAACTTGGGCCTTCCCAGACTCCAAGTCCACTGCCTTATACTTCACACTATGCCACCTCTCAAAGATTTAACACAAAACAAATCTCTAATAATTACCTCTAGTTCTGTTTTTAAAAAAGTTTTTTTGGTAGTTTGATAGGTATGGCACCAAATAAGTAGATTAATTTGGGTAGGATTGTCATTTTTATTATGTTAGCTCATCCTACCCATAAACAATGTTTTTCTAGTTGTTTAGGTCTTGTTTTAATTGTGTGAAAAGTGTTTTGTAGTTATGTTCACATAATTCCTGTGTTTGTCTTGGTAGATAAATTCGTAAATATCTTATATTATCTAGAGTGATTTTAAATGGAATTTCTCTAATTCCTGTTGCTGAATTTTGTTGGAAATATATAGAAATGCTGATGATTTATGTGGGTTTAACTTGTACCCTGCAACTCTGCTAAAGTTGGTAATTATTTCCACTAGCCTTTTAGTTGATTTTCTAGAATTTTTAAGTATAACATCATGTCATCTGCAAAGAGTGATAGTTTCTTCATTGCCTATTTTGATCCCTTCAATTTTTTCTCTAATTGCTACTGCTAGTGTTTTTAGTACAGGATTGAATAAAAGAGATGATAATGGGCATCCTTGCTTCACTCCTGATCTTACTGGGAAGACTTCTAACTTGTCCCCATTGCAAATGATACTTGCTGATGGTTTTAAATATATACTGTTTATTATTTTGAGGAATGGCCCTTCTAATCCTAAACTTTCTAGTATTTTCAATAGGAATGAGTGTTGTATTTTGTCAAAGGCATTTTCTGCATCTATTGAGATAATTGTGATCTCTGTTGGTTTATTGATATGGTCGATTATATGAATGGTTTTCCTAATATTAAACCACCCTTGCATTCCTAGTATAAATCCCACCTGGTCATAGTAGATAATCCTTGTGATAACTTGCTGTAGTCTTTTTGCTAGTATTTTATTTTAAGATTTTTGCATCTGTATTCATTAAGGAGATTGGTCTGTAGTTTTTCTTTCTCTGTTTTTGGTCTGCCTGGCCTTGGAATCAATACTATATTTGCATCATAAACAGAATTTGTTAAGACTCCTTCTTTGCTTATTTTATCAAATAATTTGTATAGTATTGAGATTAGTTGTTCTTTAAATGTTTGATAGAATTCACTTGTGAATCCATCTGGCCCTGAGGATTTTTTCTTAGGAAGTTCCTTGATGGCTTGTTCAATTTCTTTTTCTGATATGGGATTATTTAAGTATTCTATTTCCTCTTTTGTTAATCTAGGCAACTTATATTTTTGTAAATATTCATCCATTTCACCTAGATTGTCATATTTATTGCCATATAATTGGGCATCTAATAATTGCCTCAACAGAAAAGACCATAACAGATCTAGAACTATGAGGCAATTCAGAATTTATCTACTCTGTTGCATTATTTTACAGATGAAGAAAGTAAACCCTAGAGATTTAGTTCCACAAGTAATACGTGGAAAAGCAGAAATTTAAATTCAGTTTCTGTAACTCCCTGTTTCTTACTCTTTCTCATGTAGTAGGCTGCCAACATAGAACTAAATGAATCTAGAAATGACTGATCAGATCCAAAGAATACTCATTAGTTGATTGACGTTATCTTGGAAGAGTTAGTCTCTGGTGGCTTGCTCCCAGTATTGGCCATATGCTATTTAGAATTTTTATCAGAAACTTGGATGAAGACTTAAATCATATACCATTAAATCCACTGATGAAAAAAACCTTGGCAGGATAGTTAATACATCATATAACAGAACTGAGATATAAAATTATTTCTACAAGCTTGAATACAAAAACTGAATCTATTTTTGCTTCATTTTGGATGTCTGCTGCTAGACACAGGGGTGGAAGTTTTAGAGACTGATTTAGGCCTAATGTAAGGAAAAACAATTAGAGCTGGTTTAGAAGTATAAGAGTTTCTCTTGGTGAGTAGTGAGTTTCCTTCTACTAGAAATCTTTAAAAAGAGACTGGATAGGGGACAGCTAGGTGACTCAGGGAATAGAAAACCAGGCCTGGAGACAGGAGATCCTGGGTTCAAATGTGACTTCTGACACTTCCCAGCTGTGTGACCCCAGACAAGTCATTTAACCTCCTTTGCCTAGCCCTTACAGCTCCTCTGCCTTGGCACCAATACACAGTATTGATTCTAAGATGGAAGGTAAGGGTTTTGTTGTTGTTTTCCAAATAACAAATAAATAAAAAGGAGTGGCAGTAGATGATCTCTTTTAAAGTCCCTTCAAGCTATATATTTGTTATCTCATTTTATTTTAATTCCCAGTGAATGGCCCAAAGGTTATCAAGTATTGATTACTTTCTTCCTTGATCCTGGGCTTAAAACATCTCTTTGTCCCTGATATTTCTTTTGCTTGGTGAGGTGCATTGGTATAAATTCTTTTTGGGCTTTTTTGGTTGCAACAAATATTAAATTATTTTATATTGTGAGAATTTTACTCAAGAATGTCTAACACTAGTTCCCATTTAATGTGATTGAATTCCCTAAATGATTGTATTATTCAATTTCCCTCTATTTCTAAGAAGTTAGAACCAATTATTATATCTCATATAATTAATAACTCAAATAGTGTGGATTCAAATACATTGTTCCACTTTAAGGGATTCATTATTCATACTATTAAAGACCTAGCTGTATATGTATCACATTTGTCTTCCTTTACTTATCATCCTCCTTTGCTCATCATCTCCAAGAGAGTAGGATCTTATAATTTCAGAAAACATATGTTGAAAATTGATATTATATGTAATTGGGAAAATAAAACATCTTTGAATTAGAAAATAAATAAATAAAAGTTATGTTTTCAGGAAAGGGCCCTACAGGAAGAGAACACAGAATTGAACCTGGAAGAATTAAAGAAATCAATAGTTCAAGTATTTCCAAAGCAGAAGGTATGATTATCTTAAAATAGTTGGATTTTTAATATTACATATTCTCTTCCTCTCCTACCCACATACACTTTATACCCCCATAAGAAATCATCTCATATTACAAAGAAAGAGTTAAGCAAAACAAGACAGCACAATAATCTTGATACTGTACATTCTGTACCCATAGTTCCCCATGTCTCCTACCAAGAAGAGTAGTTCCATCATCATTTAGTTCTCTGGGAATAAGATTGGACATTTCTTTAATCTGACTTTTGTGTGTTTCCTTTTTTTGTGGAAGGTTTGCATTATTATGGTTATTGTATATATTCTCCTAGTTCTGCTTACTTTACTATGTATCATTTCATATAATCTTCTAGGGATTTTTATCAAAAGTATTCTTACAAGTAGTTTATGCAACTACTTTTGGCTTTAGCATTTTAAAATGTCTGTTGCTAGCTTATCTAAATTATAGTTTTCATATTTAAAATGTTTGTTATAAGGATACTAATTAGGCTAGTAAGCGAAGTAGTATCATATGGCATCTTGATTTGCTTATGAGTAAAGTTTGAAGAGGATAAATATTAAAACAATTTTATGATAAAATTTGGTCATTGGGAAATTTTTTTTGTTGGTTTTTTTTAACCCTTACCTTCCATCTTAGAAGCAATACTGTGCATTGGTTCCAAAGCAGAAGAGTGGTAAGGGATAGGCAATGGGGGTTAAGTGACTGGCCCAAGGTCACACAGCTAGGAAGTGTCTGAGGCCAGATTTGAGCCCAGAACCTCCCATCTCTGGGCCTAGCTCTCAATTCCCTGAGCCCACCTAGCTGCCCCCTAGAACCCTTTTTTAATTAACAAAAATCAGAAGTTAATGGAGCACTAAAATTGTATATTGCAAGTATGGACTAAGAGTCAAGTGCTATGTATGGTATAATAGCACTGAGCTCTAAAGAGTCAGAAGGGGGAGAGGGTTGTCATGGTGACCTTACATAAATTGCTTAGAACCATACAATTAGCCTTTAAAAGGAATTTACAAATCATCTAGTCCAAAATTCCATCCAGTAGAGAAATTAATAATATTCTGAGAAGTGACTGTGACTATTCAGCCTCTCTTTGAACATTTCTTTTTTTTTTTTTAACCATTACCTTCCATCTTAGAGTCAATACTGTGTATTGGCTCCAAGGCAGAAGAGTGGTAAGGGCTACGCAACAGGGGTCAAGTGACTTGCCCAGGGTCACACAGCTAGGAAATGTCTGAGGCCAGATTTGAACCTAGGACCTCCTGTCTCTAGGCCTGGCTCTCAATCCACTGCGCTACCCAGCTGCCCCCATCTTTGAACATTTCTAGTGATAGGGAATGCTTTACTTTATAAAATAGTTAATTTCATTGGTTACCATCTCTGATCATCAGAGATTTCTTACAATGAGTTGAATGAAATCTGCTTCCCCTAATTTCTACAGCCATACCTGGAAGATATTGTGAATGAAGAGGGAAAAAGATAAAGAATGGCTGGTCAGTGTAGTAGTCAGAAGATATTTATACATTATGTTCACTATCTTGTGTGAGCACTGTACATGGAGCCCCAGAACAGTACTAAAACAGTAACAATCAAAGATCACTGATCACAGACCACCATAACAAATATAATAATAATGAAAAATTTTGAAATATTGTAAGAATTACCAAAATGTGACAGACATGTTGTGAGCACTTGCTATTGGAAAAAATGACACCAAAGACTTGCTTAATGCAAGGTTACCACAAACCTTCAATTGGTTAAAAAAAAATTTTTTTTTAATTTTAAAAAAAAACATTAAAATGAGAAATGCCTATATTCCATTATCCCAATTCTGCCATATAGAGCTATATGAAACAAATTACCCCCTTCTCACATTGCAATAGCCTTCCAAATATTTGAAGACAACTAGCATGGTTTTCCTTAATTTCTCTTCCAAGCTAAACATTCCTAGGACCTTTAACTGTTCCTCATATGATATAGGTTCCAGATTCCTTAATTCTGGTCATTTTGTAAGGCATGGGTAATATATCAAAGATGGCCTTTCTCAAGAGAAGGACCATGGTGTCACTTCTCTCTCCTGCCTCAGATTACTTTCTATTTATGTACCTTTATTTGCCTGGCACAGAGCCTTACAAAGATGATAGAATGTTGAATTGAGTTAATTTTAAGGCAGATGTTTGTTATTTTTACACTTTTTTATTTTCCTAGTATAAAATATTACTAAGTTGGGATGGAGGTGTGTGTGTGTGTGTGTGTGTGTGTGTGTGTGTGTGTGTGTATTTCAACAGGAGATTCATAGCTATGAAAATGTATTCTTTTCAAGAGTGAACCAGAAGAAAAACTTCAACAGGTGATGTTAGCAGATGAGAATAAGAGTAGGTAGAATAAAGGTCAAGTGTATAATCTGGGAGTTGTCCTATATCCCAGAAGTATATACAAAAGGGTACGTACCTGAGAAAGACCTCTCCAGTGTGGTTCTCTGATTATGCTCCACTTTTGTGAATGTTCTTCTTAGCATGTGGCAACCCAAAGCATGCGATATTCTAGACACATTCTAGTATTCTAGAATCCAAGAGGATTGTAGTTTCTAATGATCTAGAATACAAGAAGATGGTTGTTTCTCATGATCAGGACACTGTGCATTTAATGGGGCAGATTAAGTTTATGTTGACATTTTTTCACTATCACCCCTGCAGTGAACCCAAACTATTCTCTAAAACAAAAGCCCATCTTTTTAAATCTAATGTTCTCCCAATGATGTTGAGTATTTTGTGTCTCAAAACACCCAATTCTCAAAAAATCTCAAAAAATCAAAATTGGGGGGTAAGCCAAAGGACAGTGGAAAAATACATTGTTAACAAGTAGGCTTCATCTTAGTTCCAGTTATGAACACTACACAAGAAGTAGTATAAGAGATATCATCCAGGAAGTGTATGATTGGAAAAGTAGACAGGCCACTCATATGGTTCCAAATTTGAGATAACAGGTAGATGAGTGAAATGTGCACTAGTACTGATGAAATGTGAAGACTTTGAAAAAGGTATACATTTGCTAGATGGTCTTTGAAGGTTCTTTTGAAGACTATGGCCCAGAATCATATAGTATGAAAAAACATGGATCTGTTGCAGAGGAAAAAGCAGTCCAATTTAATTTTTCTTCTTTTCCTTTATTATGAAAATGTAGATACTGATATGATTACTTAAACTGACCAGATAAAAATTTAGAACACCAACACTCAATATTATAAATGATCTAAAAAAATGTGATTATTGGTACTCCCTTTTCTCCCTTTCCAACCTTCTGGCGTAATCACTACAGAAAGGGGCCACATAGAACTGATAAATTTCTAATTTTTCATTCATAGGTTGATGTGGTCAAAGAAATAAATCCCCTAGAAGCCCACCTACTGACAATAAATGTAACTGCTTGTTCTGAGATAATAGCAGGCCTACTTTATCACTGCATTTGTATTTAAAGCCTTTTCAAATTGATAGAAACTGCCAGAGCTTATGTCTTCCTAGGGTAGACTTCAGGAAGTCATCTCCTTGTCACAGTAAGAATCAAAGTAGGACTTTGAGCACATATTCCTCCATAGAAAACTCAAATTTTAATTCCAATTAAAATTCTAACAAAATAAAATTTAAAATATTTTCAAATATACTTATTTGGGGGGCTTATTACTTATTGGGTGGTTCAATAGATAGTGAGCCAGGCCTGTTGTCAGGAGGATCTGGGTTCAAATCCAACCTCAGATACTTCCTAGCTATGTGACCCTGGGCAAGTCACTTAATCCCAATTGCCTAGACGATACCAAGTATTGGTTCTAAGGTAAGAGTTTTTAAAATATAAATATATTAGAAAAGAGACCTCAGTCCTTTGTATTTTACAATGATAGGATCAAAAGGTTCTGTCACAATTTTTAGACTATCTCTAAACATTAACATTAGCTTTCTAAATGTAAATTCCTTGACTACTGGGTATAAATAAATCCTGGGGGGTTTTATTGATTTTGATTTCTCTTAAATTTTTATTTTTTGATATCTCTTAAAAATTAAACCTGGATGTTAAAGAAAGCAGCAGCTGAATGAATTGATAACTCACAGACTTTTCTTGAAGACTCAAAGATTTGACAGTTTGAATAAGAAATGCCAGTTTTTAAAAAATTCTTTATTATTTACCAAAAAAACTACCATGAAGTTAAAGTAGGTTATGAACCAACATCTATGACAGAGGATAAAGAGGAAAAATCCTATCAAAGTAAATAAGATTCTAGCAGCCAAAACTAGGCCTCATTTTCACTAAACATTGTTAAGGTAGAAAGAAGTTGATCATTTTCATGATCAGCAAGAACAATCTACTTCGGATTCTTGTAATCAACACCAAAAAAGAAAAATGGCAGTGTATACTTAAGAATGCCCATAATTAGCAGGGATAGAGAAAGGATGTGTAATTTTTACATCTACAACTGACTTCCCAATGTAAGTCATTACTACTGAGTTGGAGTATTTTAACATTGCTTGACTAATGAAGAATTTTCTATTTGTATTTATAGTTCCATCATTTTCACCATCAAAGAGATCCAGTCATCCAATCATGGACTTTTTCAGCTCACAGCATTTCAATGACACTTCCTCACCAGGAACTTCTAGTCCCAAGGAAAAAGAATGTGGTGAAAAAGTTTTAACTGAATCATTTATTACTGATGAAAACCTTCGAAAGATAGAAAGCATAATTGAACTCTGGTGTTCAGGTCTTAAGGTATGATATTTGTAAAAAATAAGTTGTATCTTATTTGTTGTTCACCATTCTGTTTTTCCATCCTGAATTCAAGGTTATTTAGTGTCGTGTTTCACCTTTCTAGATAGACTGATTAACTGCCTCAAATGGTTTCTAGACTGTCCCAATTTATTTTGCTGAATTCCAAAGTACCTAGAAGCTTTGTCTGTGACCAGTTTGGGCACCCTACTGAATCTAAGCACAGAACTACATTAGTTTTTAACTTTGACCATAGCAGATCAAGTATGGCATTGAAGTCAGTCAAGCTCTGATGCCTTATTCCAGTGGCACAGAGGTGAAACATGCCAATTTGAGGAAGTAATATTGTAATATTTGCTGTTTGGGGCCTCTAGGTATTATCATAGATCATGGAATCATAGTTTTTTAGAGCTGGAAGATAACATAGGAGCCAGTGGGTTCAATCCCTTCATTTTATAAATGAGAAAACTCATAAAAAGCTTAGATAGCTTGAGTAATTTGCTTATGTCCACACAGCTAGTAAACCACTGAGATAGGCTATAAACCCAGGTCTTCCTGACTGCAAATCCTATTACTACCCATTGCAGCATGCTACCTCTCAAATTAAGCTAACAATCCTCAATTTAAAATGTTAGTGTATTATCTTCCTGACTAAATGGAGATAGCTCCACATCAAAGAAAAGTTTTAGCCATCCTCTTAATTTCTAGCTCTTATTAAAAAATATAGTCCATAATAAACTGACAAACCTAGCAAAATTAATATACTGTTTTGTATATAGTATATTATATACTGCTGTTGTCATGACATAGAATGTCTGTGGTATTCAGATGAATAAATTAATACTTATGTGGTAAAAAATTGCTGGAAGCATGATTCATCATTTAAAAGATATATCTGAAGTCATCAATGAACCACCTAAGAAAAAATCCCCAGGGCCAGGTGTATTCATAAGTAAATTCTACCAAACTATAAACTATTTGGAAAAATAGACCAAAAAAAACCCCAAATACTACCAAATTCCTTTTATGACACAAATGTGGTGCCGATACCTAACCAGGAAGAGCAATAGCAGAGAAAGAAAACTATAAATTAATTTCCCTAATGAATATTGATGCAAAAATTTTAAATTGTCAAGGAAATTGCAGCAATATATCACAAGGATCAGATCGGATTTATATCAGGAATGTAGAGTGGTTTCAGTATTAGGAAAACTTATCAGTATAATTGGACATATCAATAACAAACTTAACAGAAATCTTATGATTCAGATGTAGAAAAGGCTTTGACAAAATACAAACCCATTCCTATGAGAAACACTAGAGAGTGTAGGAATAAATAAAGCTTTTCCTAAAATGATAAGTAGTATCTATCTAAAGTCATCAGCACACGGGGGCAACTGGGTAGCTCAGTGGAGTGAGAGTCAGGCCTACAGACAGGAGGTCCTAGGTTCAAACCCGGCCTCAGCCACTTCCCAGCTGTGTGACCCTGGGCAAGTCACTTGACCCCCATTGCCCACCCTTACCACTCTTCCACCTATGAGACAATACACCGAAGTACAAGGGTTTAAAAAAAAAAAAAAAAGTCATCAGCACAAGCATTATCTGTAATGAGGATAAAATAGAAATCTTCCCAATAAAATTAGAGTTGAAACAGGAATACCCATTATCAAATCTTTTATTCAATATTGTACCAAAAATGCTAGCTATAGCAATAAGAGAAGAAACAATATTGAAAGAATTAGAATAAGCAGTAGGAAACAAAACTCTTTGTAGATGATATGGAAGTATGCCCAGAAAATCCTAGAGAATCAACCAAAAACCTAATTGAAATAATTGATTTTCAAAATTGTAGAATAAAACAAACCCACATAAATCACCAGCATTTCTATATATTACCAACAAAGTCCAACAGCAAGATATTGAAAGACAAATTCCCTTTAAAACTACTACGAAAAAAATATTTATAGCAACTCTTTTTTTTTTTATCTCAAAGAATTAGAAATTGAAGAAATGTCCATCAACTGGGGAATAGCTGAATAAGTTGTGGTATATGATTATAATAGAACACTATTGTACTGTAAGAAGTGATGAATTGTCTGATTTCAGAAAAACCTGCAAAGATTTACATGAACTGATGCAAAGTGAAGTGAACAGAACCAGGAGAATATTGTACACAATAATAACAATATTATACGATGATCAATTGTGAATGACTTAACTATTCTCAGCAGTAATCCAAGCCCATTCCAAAAGTCTCATGATGAAAAATTCTTTCCACTTCTAGGGAAAGAACCAATAGAGCCTGAATGCAGATTGAAGAATACTATTTTTCATTTTATTTTATTTTTTGTTTTAAGCATGTTTCTTCCAAAACATGAACAATATGGAATTTTTTAAAAATAAATAAAATAACTGTAGACAACATAAAATACCTGGGAGTATGCTCAGACCAACCCAAGAACCCTCTGAACAAAATTATATTACATTATTTCACACAAATAAAGTCAGATCCAAACAATTGGGAAAATATTAATTTCTCAGGGGTAGGCCAAACCAATTTAATGAAACTACCAACAAATTATTTTATAGAGCTAGAAGAAATAATAACAAAATTCATTTGGAAGAAAAAAAGGTCAAAAATATCAAGGGAATTAATTTTTAAAATATGAAGGAAGGTAGCCTAGCCATACCAGATCTCAAACTGAATTATAAAGCATCAAAACAAGCTGGTACTGGCGAAGAAATAGAATAGTAAATCAGTGGAACAAATTAGGTATACAATATACCAGTGGTTCCCAAACTTTTTTGGCCTGCCACCCTCTTTCCAGAAAAAATATTACTTGTCCCCTGGAAATTAATTTTTTTTTTAATTTTAATAGCAATTAATCGAAAAGATAAATGCACCTGTGGCCATCACCACCCTCCTGGATCGCTGCAGCACCCACCAGCGGGTGGTGGCGCCCACTTTGGGAATCACTGCAATACACAGTAGTGAAAAACCATAGTAATCTAGTGTTTGATAAACCCAAAGATCCAAGCTTTGGGAACAAGAACTCACTATTTGACAAAAAGTCTAGCATAGACTGGCATCTCTCTCCATATACCAAGATAAGGTCAAAATGAGTACATAGTTTAGTCACAAAGAGTGTCACCATAAGCAAATTAGCAGGATATAGAATAGTTTACCTCTGAACTCTGGATATGGGAAGAATTTATGATGAAATAAGAGAAAGAGAGCATTATAAGATATAAATGGATAATTTTGAGTATATTAAATTAGAAAGGTTTTGCACAAACAAAACCAATACAACCAAAATTAGAAGGAAAGCAGAAAACTGGGGGGCAGGGGAGGATGTTATAGCAAATGTCTCTGATAAAGGCCTCGTTTCTGAAATACATCGGGAGCTAATTCAAATTTATAAGAATACAAATCATTCCCCAAATAATAGATGATCAAAGAATATATATGGGTAGCTTTTTTTTTTTTAATTTGAAAAATTTTAATTAATTTAGAATATTTTTCCATGGTTCCATGATTCATGTTCTTTCCCTCCCCTCCTTCCACCCCACTCCTGTAACCAACAAGCAGTTCCACTGAGTTTTACATGCGTCATTGATCAAGACCCATTTCCATATTATTAATATTTGCATAGGGTGATCACTTAGAGTCTACATCCCCCAATCATATTCCCATCAACCCATGTGATCAGACAGTTGTTTTTCTTCTGTGTTTCTGCTGCCACAGTTCTTTCTATGGATGTGGATGGTGTTCTTTCTCATAAGTCCCCCTGGATTGTCCTGGGTCATTGCATTGCTGCTAGTAAAGAAGTCCATTACATTCGATTGTGTAGGCAGCTTTTAAAAGAAACCAAAGCTATCTACAGTCATATGAAAAATGCTCTAAATCGGGGGCAGCTGGGTAGCTCAGTGTAATGAGAGCCAGGCCTAGAGATGGGAGGTCCTGGGTTCAAATCCGGCCTCAGACACTTCCCAGCTGTGTGACCCTGGGCAAGTCACTTAACTCCCATTGCCTAGCCTTTACCACTCTTCTGTCTTGGAACCAATACATGGTATTGATTGCAAGACGGAAGGTAAAGGTTTAAAAAAAAAAAAAGAAAGAAAGGATGAGCAGGATGATTTCAGAAAAACTTACACGAACCAATGCAAAGTAAAGTGAGCAGAATCAGGAGAATATACACAGTAACAGCAATATTGTATGATGATCATTTGTCAATGACTTACCTATTCTTAACAATAGAGTGATCCAAGACAATTCCAAAGGACTCATGATGAACAGCAGGAATCTGAATGCTAATCAAAGCATATTATTTTTCATCTTACTTTCCTTGTGGGTTTACTTTTTTTAATATGTCTTCTATAACATGACTAATATGAAAATATGTTGTGAATGATTGTACAAGTATAATCTATGTATCACATTACTTAACATTGGGAGGGGGAGAAGGGGGCTAATTGGAACTAAAAAAAATTTTTTAAGCATGTTAAAAATTGTTTTTCCATGTAATTAAGAAAAAAAATGTTATGTGTGTGAGAGAAAGAGAGATCTGAACCACCAAAAATATAATTAAGGCTATGGAGAAATTATAGTCCCTGTATGTTCTGGTATATTTTTATTTTATTATTCTTCGGAGCTATACAGCCTAGAAATAATCATCTTTTTTAAAATTCCACTACTTTCCTATATACAGTCAGTGACTTCAAATGGCTGTTCCCCACATATGGCTTAATTCTTGCCTCCTTTTCTACCTTATTCATGCAATTTCAACCATTTGAAATGTCCAGCCCCCAACCTACTTGTCAAAATCCTACTAACTCCAATGATACCTTCTTTGATGATCCCAGCCAAAAGAGACCTCTCCTAAGCTTTTCACACCAGGTATTATCCAAACTCCCACATGTGACTTATCATATATTTCCTTATATTGTGGTTAAATTATGAGGCATAGCTTATTGCCTCTTCTAGATTATGTTTCTATGCCATTGTACTCCCATCACCCTTTAGCATGTAACATAATACTATATATATATATATATACATATATATATATATATATATAGAGAGAGAGAGAGAGAGAGAGAGAGAATATGTTCAGTAAATATTTGAATAAAAATGAACAATTTGATTCTTCAGACCCCATTTTTTCCACATTTAGTACAGCTGTTTACCATGAGTAAGCACATGGACTGCACCTCAGAGTGAACAGAGAATCTTTTTTATTAAAACCTTTACCTTCCATCTTATAATCAATACTATGTGTTGGTTCCAAGGCAAAAGAGTGGTATAGGTTTAGACAATGAGAGTGGAGGGGTTAAGTGACTTGCCCAGCGTCCCACAGCTAAGGTCAGATTTTTGAACTATCTTTAGGCCTGGTTCTCAATTTACTGAGCCACCTAACTGTCCCTGAACAGAGAGTCTTTAAAATTTAAGGNTATATATATAGAGAGAGAGAGAGAGAGAGAGAGAGAGAGAGAGAGAGAATATGTTCAGTAAATATTTGAATAAAAATGAACAATTTGATTCTTCAGACCCCATTTTTTCCACATTTAGTACAGCTGTTTACCATGAGTAAGCACATGGACTGCACCTCAGAGTGAACAGAGAATCTTTTTTATTAAAACCTTTACCTTCCATCTTATAATCAATACTATGTGTTGGTTCCAAGGCAAAAGAGTGGTATAGGTTTAGACAATGAGAGTGGAGGGGTTAAGTGACTTGCCCAGCGTCCCACAGCTAAGGTCAGATTTTTGAACTATCTTTAGGCCTGGTTCTCAATTTACTGAGCCACCTAACTGTCCCTGAACAGAGAGTCTTTAAAATTTAAGGGGGAAAAGGTTTCATGTGCTAAATATTTGGAGTAGAATAAGTTCATTTCTTTAGCATGGCTGTTGGTTACTTAGTAGGTTTGCATGTTCATGTTGTGTTTTGGAGAAATAATGGTTGATAAAAGGAAAATGCCAAATTTCAGTATTTCCTTTAGAAGACTGAATTTTTTGTTTTACCTTGAGCTCTCTTCTTGAGCCACAATAATAGGTTGGGTTGGATTTCACTTCAGTGTGGGTTTTTGGAACAAGTGTTTGGCAATAGATGAACCATGCTTTAAAAACAGAGTTTTAAAATCTCTTATATACTGACTGTCAGTTTTCTTGTTCCTCAGAAAAATGTTCTTGCTGAACTAAGCAAATGGAAACTTAATTTTATTGATTGGCATAGAGCAGAAATGAAAAAAGAGAAGGATAAAAGTACAACACAGTTGGAAAAATTGCAGAACCAAGTAGATGACTTGACTGAGCTGCAGCAGACTTACGAAACTTCAGCTGGGAGAAAAGATGAGGTAATTTTGCTTCTGTTTCCTTAATGTTAAATTTCAGATCCATTCAAAATCTGGAAATTATTTTTGATTATTTAACATGTAAGAGAGAAAAATGCCTCCAAAATCCAAAGAGAATTATCTATCTACCTACAAGACTTTTTATATGTACTAATACAACATATAAATGTAGAACTTCTACCAAAGGCTCCAGGAAATCAAGGAATAATTGTTAGCTGTTCTTGACTGGCACTGTAACATCATGGAGACCTTTATCAGGAAACTTCTAACTTGCTACTTTAAGACCTCCTGAGCCTCAGGGAAGAGAAGAATCTGTCTTCTGTCAGTTTTTATTAGAAATAGCTGAGAGTTCCCAGTGAATTTGGGCATAAGAGTACTCGGGCTTTTGGGTCAGTTTCAGGGGGTATTTAAACCTTTACCTTCAATCTATTGGTTCAAATGCAGAAGTGTGGGAAGGGCTAGGCATTGGGGGTTAAGTGACTTGTCCAAGGTCCCACAGCTAAGACATATCTGCAGCAAGATTTGAACCCAGGACCTCCTATCTCTAGGCCAGTCTGACTCTCAATCCACTGGACCACCTAGCTTCCCCCAACCATACCATATATTGGAGAATAAAACTTAAATATATTCAATTAACAAATTATTTACATGCAATTCTTTTTTTTTTCCATTTTTAAAATTGATGCCCTTTGAGATTTTTTCCTTGATATTAATCATTTCCATATATATTCTCCTTTTTTCCCTCCCTCTCTCTAAGATTTTAGATAAAACCTATTGGTAAAACAACATTCTCTACTCATGATAAAAATTTTTGTGTATTAATAGAACACTGATCCTTAAGCTCAGCACCCATTTCCATCACCACCCTAACCTCCATATCCAGGACCAAGACACAGAAACAAAGCAGAAACCTGTAGGCTTATTCCTGGGACCTACATTGATATCCCCTCAGGCTACAGAGACTTTATATATTACACACACACACACACACACACACACACACAGAGAAACACATGCATCCTATAACAAGCAGGCAGATGGTGAGGAGTTGGGATAATGGGGAGATATATCCCCGAGGTTAGGGATCCTCAAGACTATCTAGAGCGCCCTCCTGGCTGCTGATGCTAATGTAAGACTAGTGAAATCAAGATGATGGAACTAGCCCTGTCCCTTTTTTCCCTTTCCCACCCCACGTTTCTCCTCCCCATCCCCTGCCCCAAGCCTGAGCTACTAAGAGCAAGGTTGGTGACCTAAATTACCTAAGGAGAGAAGGCTAAGAAAATCCAGCCTTAGAGATTATTATTATTACCACCAATAAATAGGGTAGAAAGTAAGTGATGGGATCATAAGAGGAAAAACCAAAGATATCAAAATGAAGAAGATTTAATACAAAACCAAAACACAAGCAGAGCTAAATCAACTATTTATTAAGCATCTATGCTAGGTACTGGGGAAACAAGTACACAAAACGAAAATCCCTATTCAAAAGGAACTTCCATTCCAGTGAGGAAGACAAGTACATATGTAAATAGACATAATAAAGACTAAGTAAATAAATGCAAATATATACAAAGTAATTAAATTCAAGGTAAAGTCAAGAGGAGGGCATTAACAATTGGGATGACAAGGGCAGCTGGGTGGCTCAATGGATAGAGCCAGGCCCAGAAATGGGAGGTCCTGGGTTCAAATATGACCACTGACACTTCCTAGCTGTATGACCCAGAGGGAGTCATTTAATCCTAATTGCATGGCCCTTATCACTCTTCTCCCTTAGAATCAATACACAATACTAATAATATGACAAAGTTTATTATGAGTTTAAAAAAAAGTTGGGATTAGGAAAGGCTTCATGAACAAAATGATGTGTGAGCTTCGTTGTAAAGGAAAAGAAACGCAGAAGCAGAAAGGAACCAAATCTGAAACAGACAGTTGAGATTGCTGTGGCACAGGCAAAGAAGCAGGAGCAAGGTGTATCAGAGACAGAGAGAAGGCCAGCTTGGCTGGATCTCAGAGTATAGGAGGAAGAGTAGTATTAGGTTGGAACCTGGTTGTTTAGGCCTTTAAAAGCTAAACAGAGGGAAGAAATTTTTATAACAAAATTCTCTGACAAAGGTCTAATTTCTCAAATGTAGAAAGAACTAAGTTAAATTTATAAGAAATCAAATCATTTCCCAACTGACAAATGGTCAAGGGATATGAATAGGCAGTTTTCAGATGAAGAAATCAAAACTATCAATAATCATATGAAAAAATGTTCTAAATCCCTCCTGATTAGAGAAATGCAAATAAAAAAAACTCTGAAGTACCACCTTATACCTAGCAGATTGGCCAGCATGTCAGTAAAGTAAAATAATAAATGTTGAAGGGGAATATGGCAAAATTGGGACACTAATGCATTACTGGTGGAGTTGTGAACTGATCCAACCATTCTGGAAGGCAATTTGGAATTATGCCTAAAGGGCTTTAAAAGAATGCATGCTCTGATCCAGCAATATCACTACTAGGTTTGTATCCCAAAGAGATTTTTTAAAAAATGGAAAAGGTTCTGTTTGTACAAAAATATTTATAGTTGTGCTTTTTGTAGTGGCAAAAAAATTGGAAAATGAGGGGACATCCTCAACTGAGGAATGGCTGAACAAATTGTGATATATGATGATGATGGAATACTATAGTGCTATAAAGAATGATGAACTATTTGATTTCTATAAGAACTGAAAAGACCTCCATGAACTGATGGTAGAATGAAATGAACAGAACCAGAACATTGTACACAGTAACTGAAACATTTTGGAATGATCAAATGTAATTGACTACTAAAAGCAATGCAACAACCAGGACAATTTTGAGGGACTTATGAAAAGAATGTTATCCATATCTAGAGAAATAAAAGTGGGAGTAGAAATCCAGAAGACAGTATATGATTTATCACTTGTTAATATGGGTTTATGATTTGGGGTTTTAGTTTTAAAAGATTGCCCTATTATAAAAATGTATAATATGGGAACAGATTTTGAGTCATAGTATATGTATAACACAGTGAAATTGCTTGGCAACTCCAGGAGTGGAGGAAGGAAGAAGGGACGGAGGCCAAAAAAAAATCATGTAACCATGGAAAATTTTTTTCAAATAAAATTTAAAATTTAAAAGAAAAAGAAAAGGAAAAAACCCATCAACAAGTATCATCTGCAAAAAAAAGCTAAACAGAGAAATTTACATTTTATCCTATAGGTTATAGGAAACCACTGGAGTTGATTGAGTAGGGAAATAAAATCAAGGATTTTAAAAGTATATGATTGTGTTTTAATAGTAATATAAAATTATCCAATCTAAGCACATAGTTCACTCCCTTTATTATTCACATAACAGTTCATTAGTACAAATTGTTAATGTGATAAATATGTTCATTGTTTTTATAGGTAATTTCTACCTTGACTGAAGCTTCAACCAAGCAGAAGGAAAGAGCAGATGTATTGAAAATATTCTTCCACTGGCGGATTGAACACCTCAAGGCCAAACAGGAGGTATGTATAAAAAGACAGTATAATAAATCTGTGCTTGGATGGGAGTAGAGTGATATATTGAAGCTTTTATTGGACTCACAGGGTTTTATTTGATAATTTTGACAAAAATTAAGTTACTGTATGTGACCTTATTTAGAAGACATTTGCATGCCTCATTCCTCATGGATGTTTTTATCATATATTGAAAAGAATTCCTCTTAAGTGTAGTGCCACAAGGTATTGGGCTTTCACTTGCTGCCCTGGAGTATGTTTATGTTGATCATTTTTTCTGAAATTAACTAGATTTTTGACCTTGGGAAGTTTTTAAGCTTTCAGTGCCCCAGGCACTTCTCTAAGCCTATAAGTTACAAAACAGATTAGCCTTAATAAAAGAAGCTTCCTCTTTGAAGTTTCCTACATTAGTTAAGTGACAGGTCTTGGGCCTTTATTCAAAAGACTGCAAATATGTTGATTAGAGGGAAAATATCATTCAATTCTATTTGTTCTTTTTGGTGCTAATGATACTACCTGGGCAAATTGAGGTTGCCCATATTGATTATCACACTGAAAGGTGTTGAAATCATTAAGTCACACTAGGTATCTTATAGTTCTCTCAAGTTCAACCTATCTAAAATAAATTCATTATCTTTCCTAATCCATCTCTCTTCCAGACTTCTGTTGAAAACACTACCATCTTTCCAAGCACTCATATTCACATCCTTGGTCATCCTCAATTCCTCACTTTCAACACATATCCAGTTAGTTTCCTAGTCTTTTCATTTCTGCCTCCATAAAAATTTCTTCCATCTGGCCCTATATCTCCACTGTCAAGGCCACCAATCTAATTCCAGCCTTAACACGTACCTAGGCTTTTATAATAACTTAATCCATCCAACTGCCATAGTGATTTACCAAAGAATAGGTCTAGGGGGCAGCTAGGTAACTCAGTGGATAAAGAGCCAGGCCTAGAGATGGGTGGTCCTAGAGAATGCAAATTAAAACAACTCTGAGGTATCACCTCACACCTAGCAGATTGGCTAAAATGAAAGAAGGGGAGAGTAATGAATGCTGGAGGGGATGTGGCAAAATTGGGACATTAATGCATTGCTGGCGGAGTTGTGAAATGATACAACCATTCTGGCTGACAATTTGGAACTATGCTCAAAGGGCTATAAAAGACTGCCTGCCCTTTGATCCAGCCATACCACTGTTGGGTTTGTACCCCAAAGAGATCATAGATAAACAGACTTGTACGAAAATATTTATAGCTGCGCTTTTTGTAGTGGCAAAGAATTGGAAAAGGAGGGTATGTCCTTCAATTGGGGAATGGCTGAACAAACTGTGGTATATGCTGGTGATGGAATACTATTGTGCTCAAAGGAATAATAGACTGGAGGAGTTCCAGGTGAACTGGAAAGACCTCCAGGTGAACTGGAAAGACCTCCAGGAACTGATGCAGAGCGAAAGGAGCAGAGCCAGAAGAACATTGTACACAGAGACTAATATACTATGGTAAAATCGAATGTAATGGACTTCTGTACTAGCAGCAATGCAATGACACAAGACAGCTCTGAGGGATTTATGGTAAAGAACGATACCCACATTCAGAGGAAGATCTGCAGGAGAGGAAACGTAGAAGATAAACAACTGCTTGAACGCATTGGTTGAGGCGGACATGATTGGGGATGTGGACTCGAAACTACCACACCAATGCAACTAACAACAATATGGAAATAGGCCCTGAACAAGGACACATGTTACAACCAGTGGAAATGTGTGTCGGCCATGGGGGGGGGGGAGAGCAGGGGGTGAAGGGGAAAGTAGGGGCATAAAGTATGTAAACAGATTAAAAATGAATATTAATAAATGTTTAAAAAATTAAAAAAAAAAAAACTCTGAGGTACCACCTTACACCTAGCAAACTGGCCAATATGGCAGCAAAGGAAAGTGATAAATGTTGGAGGGGATGTGGCAAAATTGGAACAAAAACAAAAACAAACAACAAACAAAAATGACTGGTGGAGTTGTGAATTGGTCCAACCATTCTGGAAGGCAATTTGTAATTATGCTTAAAGGGCCTTAAAAGAATTCCTGCCCTTTGATCCAGCCATACCACTGCTGGGTTTGTACCCCGATGAGATTAATAAGGAAAAAGACTTGTTCAAAAGTATTTATAGCCACACTCTTTGTAGTGGCAAAAAACTGGAAAAGGATGGGGTGTCCATCGATTGGGGAATGGCTGAATAAATTGTGATATCTGATGGTGATGGAATACTATTGTGCTGAAAGGAATAATGAACTGGAGGAATTCCATGTGAACTGGAATGACCTCCAGGAATTGATGCAGAGTAAAAGGAGTAGAACCAGAAGAGCATTGTACATAGAGACTGATACACTGTGGTAAAATCAAATGTGATAAACTTTTCTACTAGCAGCAATGCAATGACCCAGGACAATCCAAAGGAACTTATGAGAAAGAACGCTATCCACATTCAGAAAAAAAAACCGTGAGAGCAGAAGGGCAGAAGAAAAGCATATGATCAATCACGTGGTTTGATGGGGATATGATTGGGGTTTTTATGTTAAAAGATCACTCTATTGTAATATGAACAACATGGAAATAGTTTTTGAACAATGATACATATATAACCCAGCGAAATTGCTTGTCATCTCAGGGAGCAGGGAGGGAAGAAGGGTGGGAAAAATCATGAATCGTGTAACAATGGAAAAATATTCTATATTAAAAAAATAAAAGAGATTATTGGTAGACATGGGAGGTCCTGGGTTCAAATCTGGCCTCACACACTTCCTAACTATGTGACTCTGGACAAGTCTCTTAACCCTCATTGCCTAACCCTTACTGCTCTTCTGCCTGGGAGCTAATATATAGTATTGATGCTAAGATAGAAGGTAAGGATTAAAAAAAAAAATAATAGTAACAGACAGGCCTGGCCATATCACTGAACTACTCAATAAACTTTGGGGCATTTAAAGTCCTTTACAACCTGACTCATTGAAAGTGGAATGCCCGACTTATATGTGAACCTTATTATATATTACTTCTCTTCATGCATCCTAGAGTCCAGCCAAATTGATCTCCTGCCTACAACACTCCATCTCCCCTACTCTGTTTCTTTGTTTAGGCTGATCCCCATGCCTGGAGTATACCCCCTCCCTGTCCCTACCACTTAGAATCCCTAGTTTCCATCAAAGCTCAAGCATTAACTGCTAGGAGGAATCATTTCTTCATCCTTCCAGATGCTAATGTCTTCTCCCTGCCAACTTAGCTTGCATTTAAGCATTTTATATATATATTTATATAGTATATGTTGCCTCCCATGCTAAGCTCCTTGAACTAGAAGAATGCTTGTCACAGTAGGTACCTTGGAACTACTTGTTGATGGTTTGATTCTAAACCTGTTCCTTCTCACTCAGTCTCTACTATTCCTTTGACCCTATTTTCATTTTAAGAAGTATCAGGTGAGTCTGATGTTGAGATGAAAAATAGACTTATGGGTTGTTTTTTTCCCCTTCAACATCATGGTGAAAATAGAAAGAGTACCCACTGGGTTGGGAAGCAAACTACTTATCTTCATGTTCCAGCCTTATCATTTATTTCTCATGTGACTAAGAGGAAGTAACTTAACATCTCCAATCCTTAGTGTTCTCATTTAAAACATGGGGTACTACAGATCTCACAAACTGTTTACAAGGAGGTATTTTTAACATAAAGCAACAGTCCACTTTTTACATATATTGTCTATGAACTTTGAGCATTCTTTCATTTTCCTTTTGGTGTTACTTTCATTAAGATATATGAAGCTAAGCTAGCTGACCAGCACTATAACAGAGCTTTGTTGAAGAGAGTCTGGAAGGCCTGGCGCTCCATACTGCAATCACACTGGAAAAATACATTCGAAAGAGCTTGTCAAACCAGAGCTGAAGAAATTTGTTTTCAGATTTCCAGGGATTATGAAACTCAAATTGTATCAGTAAGTCCTTTTCCAGTTAAGCTCTTTAACCCATTGTATGATAAAGAAAAAGAAAATAAGCAAGGTAACTTACTTCAACAAATACCACTTATAATATTATGAATTTGAATAGTACTTTTGAAAGTAGAATACTCCAAATAATGGGCAGTCCAAAGAATCAGATCGTTTCATTATCTTTAAGTTGCGCCTCTAAAATTTTATCCTTTTATATATGTATTTCTTTCTAAAATAATTTATTTATTAAATATTAAAAATGCAAATTATTCATTTATTCAACAACATTTATGTATCCATTACAGTATACTATGTTAAACATGATGAGAGAAACTCTTATGGAACCTGTATCCTCTTGAGATGATTTGAACTTAGGGCAAGCACACTTTAAAGTTACCCTTCAAAATATACATGGATGTTAGCCAGAATAAAAATAGCAGATATTTTGTTGTTCAGTCACTACAGTCATGTCCAGTTCTTCATGACCCAATTTGGAGTTTACTTGGCAAAGATATTGAAGTGATTTACTATTTCCTTCTCTAGCTCATTTTACCATTGAGGAAACCAAGGCAAATAGGATTAGGTGATTTGTCCAGGGTGACACAGCCAGTAAGTGTCTGAGGTTGGATTTGAACTCAGGTCTTCTTGACTCTGGGCTCAGCATTCCATCCTAGCTATCCTAATAATACAGATTAATTAATAAAATATGTACCTTAATAGGTTGAGTATTTTTTAAAATGCAAATTATTATTCCTATTTACTTTCATGATAAAATTATATTCTGATTTCTGTGGAATAAAAACCTTTAGTTTTACAATAAAATAGGGATCATTTTGAAGGAACAATATTTTCATAGACTCTTAGAACTGGAAGATACTTCAGAGGTCCTAAATCCAACCCATAATTGAACTCGGTAACAAGTGGTCAGCTAGCTAACTCTTTTAAGAGAGATTCAACTCTCAAGGCAACTCATTTCACTTTGAAACAGTGTTGCTTGTTAAGTTTTTCTTATATTAAGTAAAAAATTAATCTCTGCATCTTCAATCCTTCATTCATGACTGTCCCCTATCAACCAACCAAGCAGAAAAGCTCTCTCTTTCACATGACAGTTTTTCAAGTACTTCACGTGATGACAGCTTTTCAAGTACTTCAAGTACATACATCATGTCCTCCCAAACCTTCTTTTCCTAAAGCTCTATGTCCCTTGTTATTTTTGTGAAACCTCATATAGCATGGACTGCAGAGACCTCAGCCTTCTGGTGCCCTTCTCTGTATGCACTCCCATTTAGCAGATCTGAGCACCATATTCTAAATGCAATCTGACTGAGGCAGAGTACAACTGGGCTATCACCTCCCTTGTTCTGGACTCTGTGCTTTGCTTTGATTTAAGTTTTCGTGGTGCCTTTTGTTTTTACATAGCTCATTTTTGGAAAGTTCTTTACAACAGAGAAAAAAGTTAAGCAAAAATGTATTATATACTCTGACCACATCTAACAATTTAGACTATGCTTCTTTTAATGTAACTTTACAAGGATGTGTTGTATCCTTTTCCAGTTAATCTGAGAATGAAGCTCACTCATCCCATTATTTATTTTTAAACCTTTTATCTTGGAATCAGTACTGAGTGTTGATTCCAAGACAGAAGAGCAATTAGGACTAGCCTTTTGGGGTTAAGTAAACTGCCCAAGGTCACATAGCTGGAAGTGTCTGTGTCTCCTATAGCCAGACCTGACTAAACAAAGAGCCACCTCACTGTCTCTGCCCCCTACTGGAAATGTTAGCAATAACAAAACAAGAGAAAGAAAGTAAAGGCATAAAGATAAGTAAAGATGTAAAACTATCCCTATTTGCTGATGATAAAATAGTACACTTGGAAAGTCCTAGGGAATCAGCAAGATACTAATTGAGGCAACACCTTCAACAGAGTTTCAGACTACAAAGAAAATACTCAAAAATCAAATAATAGGAAAATCTAAGAAGCAATAAGAGTAAAAGAAAACTCTAATTCTGACTTATTATACAATGCATTGAAGACTTGTATAGATTAAATTATAAAGTGCTCCTTAAAGAAATAAAGAATAAGTAACTGGGTTTATACATGGGCCGTGTCCATGTATTTAAAAAGACAATACTATCAAAGTTCATTTACACTTTTGATACTATGCCAATCAAAGGAATTCATCCATAGAACTTGATAGAATAGTAACAGAATTCATTTAGGGAAAATGGTTAAAAGGGAGAATAACACTTCCAAACCTCAAACTGTATTGTAAAACAATAGTCATCAAAACCATCTGGTCTTGCTTAAAAAAAATAAAATCATTGGAATAGACTGCACAGGGAAAAATAAGAAACTTAATGTATTAATAATTACTTAAGTATTATTTATGTATTAAGGATCTTAATGTAACTTTTTTCTTTTGGTCTTGAACCTTTTAATAAGTTCTTGAAATAATAATTTTTAAAAAGAAACATTTTAAAACCTCCATACTGTTGAAAATTTCTGTTATCAGCATGAATCTTCCTAACCATTCAAATTTAGAATAGTGCAAATTTTGTTGACCAATTTTTACAAACTCAGATCCCCTTGATTTGTTTATTTGCTACAAGTACTGACAAAAACTGAACTTAAGATTCACATTTTTGGCTGTTCAATGTAGCTTTATATCATTGTTAATATCATTATTTTCTGTCCCAAATGTTCAAAAGACTCTTTGTGCCCAAACTGTGGTAGAACCTTCCAAACTCATATTAGTCTCTCAGCCATCATCAGATACACTGTACGTTGACCCCCAACATTATGATGTCACTTTGGTCCCCTTTGAATATGGAGGACAACAACCAATATCATTGTTTAATATCTTTTGTAAGCTCTCTGAAGTGAAAGAAAGCATCTGTTTCTGTATAGTTAAACAGCCAGTAGTTTGGAAGAATCTGACATTCAAACATCTCTTAAGTCCTAAACTTTTGCCTTGTGGTTAAGAACCAAAAGGGTAATTTAATGGACACATCAGAAGAGGCACGTGGGGGCAGCTGGGTGACTCAGTGGATTGAGAGCCAGGCCTAGAGACAGGAGGTCCTGTTCACATCTGACCTCAAACACTTCCTAACTGCGTGACCCTGGGCAAGTCACTTAAACCCCATTGCCTAGTCCTTACCACTCTTCCACCTTATAACCAATACCTAGTATTGATTTTTAAGACTGAAGGTAAGGGCTTTAAAAAAAAAAAAAAGAAAGAAAGAAAGAAAGAAGTAGAGCCACATGATAGGTATATAGATATATGTATGTATATATATATTCGTGTGTATATACAAAAATATTTTAAACATTACCTACTTTAAATTAAGAACATTAAGAGAAGGGATGTTTATGATTATCTGTGAAAACATTTATAAATGGGAAGTCATTTCTATGGAACAGCTAAATAATCTTCTTTCTGGTATCTCAAATCTTTATCATTCTTTTTTCTATTTTAGTTAAATGATGCTTTGGAAACTGCAAAAAGTGAGATCCAAAAACTCCAATATGAAAAGGATCAATATCAAGAGTCCTTGAAAAAAGCTTTCATGCGAGGCGTGTGTGCATTAAATCTAGAAGCCTTGAGTATCTTTCAGAGTAGACATGACAATGGTTAGTATGGCAAATAATGTTAAAATACTGTTTTATTGCTTTTATATTTCTTGCCAAAACAGTGTTTTCTGACTTCATGATATTATAAAATGTAGTTTCATGAGGGCAGAAACTGCTTTTTATGTTCTTTGTAATATAAGCACTTAGCACTGTACCTTTGCACATAATGAATGAATTAATGCCAACATGAAAAAAGCATTTGTAGTCAACCCTCATTATCTAAGGAGTCTTAGGATCTAAGGATTCTAAATATTTTTTGTGAATTCACCTCCCTAAAATTTATTTGTTAACCTCACAATCAATACTTAATGATGCTTTTGAATACATGTGCAGAGCAGCAAAAAAATTTGAGTTACCCAGCATGCAGTCTGATGTCAGACAAGGCAAAAAATGCCTTCTTGTTTCAGCTGTCATACTGTAAGTGTTCTTTTCTTGTTCTATTGGGTTTTTTTTACATTTTTCGGCTTCTTGTTGGTGATTTCATTATTCAAAATAGCCCCCAAGTATAGTATTAAAATGCTGTCTAGTGTTCATTCACTAGGAATGATACCTGTGTTAGATAAGGCTCATCTGGGTATGAGTTATTGGCCCTGAGTTCAGTGTTAATGAATCAATAACATGGTCCAGAAAAAGGAAGAAGAAATTGGCTAATGCATAAATAATGCCACTCTGGAAAGTGCTAAAGTAAATGTTGTGACCAGAGGCTCATAGGAATCCACCCTTGTATTTCACCCAGGAGCAATGGTTAAATATTCACAAATTTGATGTTTGCAGCAATTTTGTAAAACATAACTATCACACGTGACTAGAATCAACTGTATTAAATGCATGCTGTGGACCACGCAATGTGCTAATTGCTAGTTACACAAATAAAAAAAGAATGATTAACAATTCTTGTTCCCAAGAAGCTTACATTCTAATAGGGATAGAAAACATTTAGGGAAGTAGTGGCCAGGGATTGATATTTTGTTTAGAAAGTTACAGGGCTGATGAGTGCAGCCATATGAGAGCTGATTACCATACACTTTCTAAGAACAATGATGAATTGATTTAATTTAATTAATTAATTTTTTATTTTACCATAAATAATAACAATTTTTATTTTATGGCAAATAAATTTAACCAGATTATTAAATTTATTTATTATTATAACTACCACAGTATGGCATCTGGTGGGAGATGGTCAAGAAGTGAAGGGTAGCTGGAAGCAGACCTGAATGTAGTGGGTAATTTAGGTAACCACCAGTCAGGACAACTGGGTTGGAGTTCATAATAGACATTTAATAAATGCTTGTTTAATTGGATTGGAAATGGTCGATCTTCAATCAGCATTATGAATTTTTAGCTTCATGATAAAATCCAATATTCCATGTTGTTATGTCTTATAGATCTAGATTATTTTAGCTCAGTGAAAGGTGCAACAGTGCAGACAACATTTTTAAATGTTCACATTTTGTTTTTAACATATTACTGTTGTCAGTAATTTCCATAAGCATTAAGATGCTTTTTATACTCTCAAGCATTGGAAATCTCTGTGTTTATGCCAAACTGGCCAAAGTCTTTTTGCTGTTTTACTAATCAGATATTTCTTCACACAATTGTGGATTTCCATTTTTGAAAACAAATAGCTAGAGCAGCAAGTTGCCAGAAGGGGGGTCCTGGATTCAAATCTGGTCTCTGATTCTTCCTAGCTTATGTAACCCTGGGCAAGTCACTTAACCTCAATTGCCTAGCCCTTAACAATCTTCTACCTTGGAACCAATACTTAGTATAAAGGCAGAAGATAAGGATTTTTTTAAATCTAATTGCTTCTCCATTTTGCTTTTAGGAGCTTCCACAACTAAATTCTCATTCCAAACAAATGTTAAAATTATGGCAGTTGAATTCTTAGTAGTCAGTAAATATAATTACTTCAAATAAATATTCAGTGACTTTTTCCAGCAGTATATATTAGTCACTAAAGTATTGTCATTGTGATATAATGTGGAAAAGCATCCAACTATTAGTCAAAAGACCTAATTTCTGGTCCTGATAATGCTTCAAACTTGTTTTTTAATATTAATTTACTATCTATACCTGTTTTCTTTTTCTATCAAATGGAAAAATATTGTACAAAGACCCTATATGGAATACCAAAATTGAGCAGTACCTTGAGAATCATGAAATCTAGAAGGATGGGTTGGAGCCAAATTTTGAACACTTTAAGTACCAGGCTACTACCCTGAAAACAGTAAGGAGCTCTGATCACCTTCTCCTATCCTCTTGCTTCTTCCAATTGATTTATTCTTCTTAAACCTCTTCATCCAATCTTTCAATCCCTTCTTTTTCTCACAATCTGTTTAGCCCTCTTCTGGCCTGACTTTCCTTCCTTCAATCTGGAGACACTGGTTAACCTGTTTAACAAGCACACTCCTTTCTATCCTTGAATCCTTTATCCCCTTGTCCTCTCACATTCAACCCCTGTTTAATCCTTAATCCTAAGGCACCATCTGTCTTACTTCTTCCTACTCTTGAGCTATGTGACACTGCTGGAAGAAAGAAGAAGACAAAAAAACATGCCAACTTCATCCTTTATAAATTTCTAATTTCAAGTGAACTGGCATTTCTAATTCATCTTCTATTGCCATGTGTCTCTACAACATCCGAGCAAGTAGTCATTTGGCCTTTCTTTGAAGACCTCTAGTTAGTGTCAACCCACTACCTCCTGAGATAGACCATTTCATTTCGGGGCAGTTCTAATTGTCGAAAGGTTTTTTCCTCCATTGAGCCTAACTGCAGCCTTCATCCATTGCTTCCACTTTTACTGCCTAGAGACAAGCAGAACAAAGCTAGTTCCCTGTTCATGAGAGAGCCCTCCAAATTCTTGAAGAAAGCTATCTTTTCTCTATCTTGTACTTGTGCTGCTGGGTTTTGTTTTTTATCTAAATATCTGCCTAATTTATGTTTATGTCTTTAAGTTTTCATCAGGTAATCATTTTAGCCTTTAGTCTTTTTCAAATCCTAATGCTCCATCAAGTGCACTATCACTCCTAGCCTTGCATCATCAGCAAATGGGATTAGAATACCATCTGTGCATTTAACCATGTCCCTGACAACAGTGTCACTCAGCACATGGCTAAGACCAGATCCCTTGAGATCTGTGCTCTAACATGGCCCTGGAGACAACTCTACAAGTGTGTCATTAATGACTTCTCTTTGATCATTCACCAATTCTGAATCCACTAAACTGTACCAGGTTTCTCAAGTCATTTTGTTAGGAGTTCCTCATCTCACTGTATCATAGAATCTTTGAATTAAAAGGAAACACCAAGGACAGCTACACCAGTGCATATATGAACTAGAATCCTCTCAACATTGTATCCTTTTAGCTTTTCTTGAAGACTTTCGGTAAAGAAAAACCCCATGTCTAACAAAGCAGTTTCTACTTTTCAGTAGCTTTCATTGTTAGGAAGTTTCTCCTTCATCAATCCTAAATTTCCCTCTTTGCCACTTCCTCCCAATTCTATGCTATAGAGCCACATAGAATATTAAAGCTCAGAGCTTTTACAGAATACTTTTTTTCTTAATAATTCTGTGAGTCAAATAGTTCATGCATTGTTATTCCTACTTCATAGATGAGAAAACTGAGGCACTCTGTAGTGATCAGATCTGTTGAGTCTTCACTTTAGGATTTAAACTCAGACCTTCAGACCCCAAGCCCTAGGGCACTGTCTGCTATATTGAGCTGCCTCCCAAGTCTACTTATTCATAAACCTGCATGGTTAATTAAGCTTTTCCATTGATCTTATTTCAGTATTAGGGCTTAGCCTGGAAATGTAATCAATTCTTTTGAGAACTTGCTTTTTCATGTATAATTTCCACTCAGCAAGTAGCTTCTCTTTGCCTTCAATTTCCATACTTTTAAGATAATGGTAAGGAAAACCATTCTAGAAAAAGTAATGGGATTTTAAAATTATCCACATGAAGTGATTGTATTTATGTGATTTATAAAGTAAAAATATGTTGTTATTGAATGATAGGTTTAAAATTTTAAATGGCAATTTGATGATATAATGCAGTAATTCCCAAAGTGGGTGCCCCCACCCCCTGGTGGGTGCTGCAGCGATCCAGGGAGGCGGTGATGGCCACAGGTGCATTTGGGGACAGTGAATAACTGTAAGGGGGAGGTGATAGTATGTGACAGGGGGCACTAAGTAGTATTTTTTCTGGAGAGGGGGCAGTAGGCCAAAAAAGTTTGGGAACCACTGGTATAATGGAAGAAAACACTGACATAAGAACTGAGACTCAGATTTTAAGTCCATTTCTACCTCTAACTTTGCCGTGTATTTATTAAACTTCCCATTGCCTCCGCATCCACAGCCCCATGTGAAAAAGAGGTTGAATCTTAGATTCAGAAAGTTGTTACAATTTTTTGTGTCCAGACTTGTGATTTAATCGGCTTTGGGAATACCTGATGAAGAAACTCCCCCTACCCATCAATAGCCTTGTACCTTATGTAGTCTTAGAAAGTTACCTATCATGGCATGTAGGTGGCTTAGTGGATTGAGAGTCAGGCCTAGAGATAGGAGGTCCTAGGTTCAAATCTGGCCTCAGATACTTCCTAGATGTGTGACCCTGAGCAAGTCACTTAATCTCCATTGCCTAACCCTTACTACTCTTCTGCCTTGGAACCAATACACAGTATTGATTCTAAGACAGAAGGCAAGGGTTTTAAAAAAAAAAAGGGGGAAAGAAAAGAAAGTTACCTAGCATTAATAACATGTGTCCTAAATTTTATTTTTTATCATTTATCATTTACAAAAGAAAAAAAAACCCTATATCTCATTAAATGAGAATGAGTTGATGTATACTTCCTATCCTAAAGTAGTTTTAAATTTTCTATTTGAATATTTGGCTTGGATTGCTTTAATTCCTTATTTTCTATACATTAATATTACATTGCTAAATTCATTATAAGCATAAGAGGTTTTAGATATCTTAAGTTGGACTTCTCTGTTTATTGTGAAGTGATTTTAAGATGTGATAATTATATACAAGTTTAGAACTAACTCTTGTCTAATGATAATTTTTTTTTCATATGTACTTGGAATATTTTCCTGAATGCTAGATGATATACTTATCAAAATGGAAAGAGACTTTGATTTGGAACTAGGGGACCTAGAACAAATCTCATCTTTGCCATTTTTTGCTTCTGGCCAAAAAAAAAAAAAACAACCTAAAAGTCAAGGAAGTTGGATCAACTGACTTCTAGAACACCTTGCAGCTCTAAATATTAATGAGAAAGAGAAAAATACAAGGGACTACTTCTGTAGGTTTCCAGCTATTTGATTGGATTATTTTGCTTTCCTGCTTTTAGCACTTTAATATTACAATACCAGAGGAAATATTATAAGATGACAGAACAAGAAAAAAAACAGAATTTCTTTTCCATTTCCATTCCAGTCAAGTACAGAAAATAATTTTTACTTTTTATTTAATAAGTGAGAAGGAGGCTATTTAAATCTTTTAAACAGGGAAAGGAAACTAAAGTCTCAACAATTACTAAATATGGCCATCAGCCAGGTGTTTTGATACCAATCATATTAATGTAGCTAGATCTACTATGTTTTTAAGAATTCTGTCATCCTTGGTTTAGCCCAGTGATGGGCAAACTTTAAAGAGGGGGCCAAAGGAAAGGAAAGGAAATGCTCATCTGTCAATCTGTTTCTAAGGCAAATTTCATTGTTTTGTATCCTACTCATTGTATTCATCAGATTAGGAATAATGTCACCCCCCCCCCCCCCCGGGCCACATCTGGCATCAGTTCCCTTGTTATTTTGAATAATTTTGTTTGTTTTTTTCTCTTAACTAACTCTTTTAATTAATATCATTCTTGGGCATATTGTGATTTTAGCCATTTTTTGTGTCATTGGTGAGTAACATGGTAATCAAAGAATAGTGAAGTGTTTTGATAGTGTTCATCTTTGGTTTTTGTTTTGACTTTTTTTTAGGATCAGAGAGCACAAATAAGAAAGATGACTATGGCCCCGGTGGCTCAGGGAAAGATGGTCCTCTTCATTTTGATCCTTCACTTCTCTCAGTAGCAACTCTAGTACCAAGAGCATCAGTATCAGCACAGCCATTATCTCAGGCACCATCACACATACCATCACAGGTACCATCACAGATACCATCACACTTACATTCACAGGGACCATCACAGGGACCATCTCAGGTACCATCACACTTACATTCACAGGGACCATCACAGGTACCATCACAGGGATCACCAAATTTACATTCACAGGGACCATCACAGGTACCATCACACTTACATTCACAGGGACCATCACAGGTACCATCACACTTACATTCACAGGGACCATCGCAGGTAACATCACACTTACATTCACAGGGACCATCACACTTACATTCACAGGTAACATCACAGGGACCATCACACGGAACAGCAGTAAAAGAAGACATGGTGAGTATAATTTTATGGAGTCCCTAAATTATGAACAAGTCAATTCTAACCAAAAGTTAGGCTTCGGAGGTAATTGTTGCTATTGTTTTTTTTTCTTTATAGGGACAGGGGAAGAGAACAAACTCAGAATGCACTTTCCCATAAAAGTAGTGTTATAAGAGTTTATTAGGGAGCAGCTAGGTGGCTCAGTAGATAGATAAGCAAGCTTGCAGATGAGAGGACCATGGTTCAAATCTGGCCTCAGACACTCCCTAGCCATGTGACCCTGGTCAAGTCACTTCACCTCAATTGCCTATCCTTTACCATTTTTCTACTTTGGATCTGATACTTAGTATCCTTTAGTCTATTTATTACCTATCTTCTAATTACCTATTAATAGTTAGATTCCAGGTAAACCCACAGAAATCTTGATCAATCTACTATGTGGCTAAAAATATTATCAGTTCTCAATAGATAGTAAAATACATTGTTGTCAAAACAACAAAAAATACAAGGGTAGAAAATGGTACTTTTATAATACTAATTGTTAAACCAAATGCAAATGCAAATGGAAATTGATTAAGAAAAAGATTTTTATTTTTCTCAAATGCTGAAAAGAAAGTATGAGGATTTTGAAATGGGTTCTAAAAGTAGATATTGTTGGTACTTTTACTCTCAGTTTTCACTTAAGCTTTTTATGACCTTTTTCATTACTACCTTTGTATTACCAGCTCGACAATGCCCATATTGGTATGTTAGTTTTTGATTCACATGGAATCTAGTGAAGAAAACAAAGTGATTTTCCATAATGAACTGGACAAGAGTCCTAAGTTCTTTTTAGATGGGATTAAGATGGAAATGTCACTACATAAGAGAAAGATTGCATGACTGATGGCTATGACTGACTGATAAGAAGGGGACAGCATGGTGCCAGAGATGAAAAGGAAAAAGCTTGAGCAACTTTCCAAGCTTGGCCATAACGTGGTGCCATTTTCCCAGAATAGATTAGTTTTATTCCACAAACACGTACTGTGTTCTAATCAAAGCATGAATATAGAGAGATAGATTTAGCTACATAAGAAACATTTAAATATGTGTAAAAATACTTTTTTTAGAAATAAGAACCTTATGTTTACTTGCCCTTTTTGTGGTTTTTCTTAATAAATTATCAGCTTATTGAAATACATATATCTGAAACATGATACAGTACCATAAAAAATACAGCTGTGTTAATGACACATTTTGATATCCTACATACAAATTATTTAAATCAGCATGAGCATGTTTGTTTAAATCTTTTACTTGGGATTTATGCTACAGGTTTGGGTAACATTCAGGTCTAGAATTTTTAGATTAGCTGCTTATCATGTGAACACACCAATATTAGTATCCTTGCCTTTCTATGAATCTTTGACTGGGTATGAATAATTAATAAATCATTAGTAACAATGATGGCGAAAGTATTTGGCCAACTTCTTATCCTCAAAATAGAAACACTCCTGTGCAAATACGCACATTTGAAAAGAAAATTCCATTTTGCTTAAATTCAAATCACTTAAATCATGAAGTGAGAGCCTACATTAAGGTGAAAGTGAGATACTAATATCTAGAGTACAGCTTAAATATAAGAACGACAGTCTAGTCTAGGCCAGAAGTGAACTTCACCAAATAGGTTTATTTGCCTGGAATCTTGCAAATCTAGTCAAAAGAAATCTTAAGCTGAAAAAGGAAGGGGGAACAAGAAAACTGTTTGGGTCCACCACTAAGATGCCACATGGTAGGGAGGAAAATGGTAATCACAACATCTAAAAAGTCAAAGTAGACGAAAGTCCCAGAGAGGATTCAGTGATAAAATCTATGACCTCAACATTCAGAAAATATGACTGTCAAGCAAATTTGACCTCCAAAGTAGTAGAAACAACTAATCACATAAGGTTTTAAGTCTCATAACAAAAATCCATTTTCGGTCGGAGATTAAATGACTTGTCAATGGTTAGAGAACAGCAGGTGTTAGAGGCCAGATCTGACCCTGGGCCTTATGACTCTAGCCAGACACAGTTCTGTCCTTTAGTCTGCATGCTACCTAGAGACTTGATATGACCACTTCCATGCCTAGAATATGGCTGTGGGAGAATGTATCTCATTCACAAGAAAGTACAGGCAAAAGACATGGGTAAGGTGGGGTGGTATATACTGAGACAGGAAGGGTGGAAATAAAGTATAGCTTGGGTATAAGTAGGCCTGGGTTCCATTAAAGGGCTAAGCAGTATTTAGACATCTTCCTTCTTTTCAACTCTTCCTTCCCTCAATATCCAAGAGACTGGAAAACCTTTCTGTAGTAGTAGGGTATATCCCAAACAAACATCAATGGGACATGAAAGAAGAAAGGCACTAGGATCTCAGCAAGTGTTTGAAAGTACAGCCAGGAGAGTGAAAGGCACGGCATAGAAAGCTCAGAGTAAATAATAAGAAAACATACAGATCTAAAGTTATTTAGTAGAAGAACAGTAGAGGAAGGCAGAAATGACATTGCAATCAGATTATGCTACCATAGACTACCAGCACAAGAGAAGGGATAGAAATAGGTTTGAGAAAGAAATCACAAGCATGATGTAGTAGTGGGAAATTTCATTAATATGGACATGAGCAAGAATACTCTCTCCCTAAGAGAGTTAATTTCTTGATTTGCCATAATCTGAGTTGCAGTTTTCAAAATGTCAAGGAATCTATTCTGGAGTTTATTTCCAGGCAACAGGGAAGCACTAGTTGCTATGTAGAAATTATAAGAATCTTTGAGGGGATCTTTGTTCCCTCTTAGGATTTGTGATAGAAAGATGAAAAAGAAACAGTCTGATATCTACTGTTGATTTTGGGAGAGCAGATTTCTAAGAGTTCATACCTAAGATTCTGTGACCTTAAATCTTACAAGGGAAGTCAGCTCAGGAGGAATGGAAAGCTCTCAAGAAAAAAATTTTTGGAGAAGAGGGGAAAAAAAGAAAAGAAAAATTACTCTGTTTAGACGGGAAAGGGATAGTTTTCTAAAGAGAGTCACGTGGTATACAGGGAATTCACCAACCAACTTAGATTTTAAACATCCATGCCAGAGGTTGGAATCATGAGCAAGTAATAGAAGTGTGTGTTACCCTATTCCGCCAAAAAGGCAACAAAGCTGTCCCTGGGACTTGATTGCCCTCTGCTTCCTGGTCACCTAAGGACATAAAAAATGCCCTTCTGGAGGGAGTTATTTCCCCTCTGACTTGATATATGTCTAAAGATTACTTACCATACCCCGAGACACTTTTCTTGGTGAAGACAAGGAGGTTCTACATCTAGAGAAACTAAGTGCCAGTATCTGTCACATAACTCAGTGTTAAGGCAAAGTAACCTTTTGTTAACTATTCAATGACTTAGGAGTGCCTCATTTTGTCCCAACATGAACCTGAAAAAACAGGGAGTTGGTGTTAAGCCCACCCCTAACAAGAGGGTAAATACCAAAATATGACAGTTTAAAGAATTGTGTCAGAAATTCTAGATCTCAGAATAAGCTAAGGATAGTAGCAAGGAAAGCTAAAGAAGGCAAAAAGAGTTGCATATTGGAATAAAGAGAACAATCAAAAAAGAAACAGGACTACCAGTTGGTACTTGATCTATGAGCAGTGTTAACTGACAACTAAAAGAAGGGGAAGCTGCCAAATAATTACTTTGCTTTTTTCTGTGCCAAGGAAAATTATATTTGGCCTGGAAGAGACAGATTTTTTTTTTTAATGGCTAATAGAGTTGATAACCAAGATAAGTAAGGATAGTGTAAAGATTTAAGTAGCATCGTGGTGGGTTCAAATTCTGTGCTAGTCACTTAACCTTAAAACCTGTTTCTTATTTCTAAAATTAGAGGATTGGACTAAATGACTTCCAAGTTCTCTTTCAGCTCTAAGTCTCCCTAATTGGCCTTGACAAATGCAAGTCACAACTCAAAAGAGCAAACTTCCTTGGGTACTGAAAAGTACTAAAGGACTGAAGAAGGGCAAATTTCTTGACTTTCAAAAGAGGAATGAGAAGAGAATAAGCAAACTATAGACCCGTGAAGTTTAATCAAATTTCTTGAAGAATTCTAGAATATGTTACTTTTTAAATAGTTGGGAAATATCTAGAAAGGAAAGCAGCTATCAGAGAACTATCATGGTCTATCAAGAACAGGTCTATTAAAAACATGGTTTATCAGGAACAGGTCCTGACTTCCTTTCTTCTTTGACAAAGATAATAGATTACTAAATCAAGGGAATACTGTAGATAATACCTTACCTAGATATTAGCAAAACATCTTTAAAGTATTCCATGCACTTTTAGTGGATAAGAGAGCTATGAGCTGGACAGTAGTTCATTTGGACGAATTTAGAACTGTTTGAATTGCCAGCTGTGAAAAGTAATCATTAATGGGTTGGTATCAGCTTAGAAGGAAGTACCTGGTCTCAGGGATCTGTGCTGTTTAACTTTTTGTCAGTGATTTAAATAAAAGCATATATGGCACTGGCACACTGATTTGAATTTAAAGGTGGCACAAAGCTAGAGGAATATAGTTGGCATACTTTTTGATAGAATTGGGATACAAATAGATCTTGAAAGACTTCTACACTAGGTAAAATAAGTATAATCATAACATCTTATATTTGTATCCAAAAGCCACCTTCCCAAGAACAAGGTGAGAGAAGCATAGTTCTGAGAAAGATCTGGAGGATTTAGTGGATCATAAGCTCAGTTAGGAGTTAGTAGTATAATGTGACTGCCAAGAAAGCCAATGTAGTTTTAGGCTACATTGAGAGAAGTACAATGTCCAGGACTTTGGGAGGTATTAGTCTTCTTTTAGAATCAGACCAAATATATAGAATTGGGTCCTCTTTTGGGTGCCACATTTTAAGAAGGTCATTGAGGACTTCTGGTTAAGATGGCGGCAGAGTAAGGAGCAGCTGCTCGATCTCTCCTGACCGAAGCATACAGGACCCCTCAAGGGGAAATAAAAACAAGTCCAGAAGAACGAAGGAACCCCACAACAGGGCACAGCATTGAAGGTACGCAGAATCGGGGCATTTCCACGCTATAAAGGGGTGAAACAGCTCTCACTAAAACGCTAGAGGAAGAAGCCCCTCCCCCACCCCCCACACCGTCACACAAGGCCAACACACAAGTGTGAAAACAGGACTGGGGCAACCAGATAATCACTGGCAGCCCGGGGACTTGTACCTGTGTGCTGCAAGACAAGGGACCCCAGGTGGCTGGGGGTGCCCACGGACTTTCCACGTGGGTGAAGGCACCGCCTCCCGCCTGGACAAAGGCCTCTAAAACTCGGCCTTTCCCAAGTGCTGAAGGCATCGCCTCAGGGGGGAATAAAGATCTCCAGCCCACGGACTTTCACTACCTTCTGCAGGGGTGAAGGCAGTGCCCTAAGAGCATCTGCCAGGCAAAGGCAGTGCCCTAGGCTTGAATAAAGATCTCCAGCACAGGCTTGGACCTCCAGTGAGGACCCGGTGCAGACTGGAGCCCGGCAGTGGAAGCAGCCCCTGAGACTGCTGAAGGATCCTCAGGCAGAGGGGCAGACCAGGAACTACCAGGAGGCCTGACCCCGAGGACAAGGAAACCTGAGCCCCCGAAGCTTGCAAGGCGCAGGCAGACCCTGAGTGCAAAGACAAAGCTGAAAAAGGGCGGGGCCAACAATGGCCAGCAATAAGGAAGTCCAGAAGAAAAAGACTATCAAGAGAAACTCTGGAACACTTGACAACTTCTACACAGAGAAAATCCAGACAACAGAGGGAAAACAAAAATCCAAACCTCCCCAAAAAAATGAAAGCTGCTCACAAGCTATGGAAGAGTTTAAAAATGAAATGCTGAGGAAGATGGAAGAAATCTGGCAAGAAAATAACAGTTTAAAAGGCAGAATCTCGCAATTGGAAAGTGAGACAAGTCAACTGAAGACCAAAAATGACCAGATTGAAAAGGAAAACCAAAAAATTATAGCCGAAAACCAAAAAATTATAGCCGAAAACCAAAACATTAAAGCCGTAACCAAAACATCAAAGCCGAAAACCAAAACATTAAAGCTGAAAACCAGTCCTTAAAGGCTAGAATCGAACATTTAGAAACCAATGATCTCTCAAGACAACAAGAACAAATAAAACAAAGTCAAAAGACTGATAAAATAGAAGGAAACATGAAAAATCTCAATGAGAGAGTGACAGACCAAGAAAACCGGTCTAGAAGAGACAACTTGAGAATCATTGGTATTCCAGAAAAGGCAGAAATTAATAGAAACTTGGACTTGAAAGAAATTATTCAGCAAAATTGCCCTGAAGTTCTACAACAAGAGGGCAATATAGACACTGAAAGGATTCATAGAACACCCTCTACACTGGACCCAGAAAAGTCAACACCCAGAAACATAATAGCGAAATTGAAGAGCTTTCAAGTTAAAGAAAAAATCTTACAAGAAGCCAGAAAGAGACAATTCAAATATCAAGGAGCACCAATAAGGATCACACGGGATCTGGCAGCCTCAACACTAAAAGACCGCAAGGCTTGGAATACAATATTCAGAAAGGCAAGAGAGCTGGGCCTTCAGCCACGAATCAACTACCCAGCGAAACTAACCATATACTTTCAGGGGAAAGTATGGGCATTCAACAAAATTGAAGAATTCCAAGTTTTTGCACAAAAGAGACCGGGACTAAATGGAAAGTTTGACACTCAACCACAAATATCAAGAGAAAGATGATAAGGTAAATAAGAAACAGAGGGAAAAGAAAGAAAACTCATAGTCTTTTAAGCTTGACTCTTTAAGGGCATAAATAAGATCTAATTATCTGTATTACTAGGTGGAGAAATGCTATGTATAATTCTCTGTAGTGAACTCTATACACTATTATAATATTCACTATTATAGCAACCAGAAGAATAATTCATAGGGAGAGGACAGGATACTAAATGGTCTAAGAAGACATGGGGGGTGGGAAAGAGGGGGGGAATAGTAGGGGACACCAAGAAAAATCCGAGTAAATAAGAAGGTCATTGATAAGCTAAAGACTATCTAGAGAGAAGGGCAACCGAGGCATTGAAAGGCCTCAAGTTCATGCCATATGAGGATGAATTTAGAGAAGAGAAAACTTGGGAGAGACATGTCCCCTTATTCAACATGAGAGCTGTCCCATATTACCACCTTTCTGCTAGGCTTCTTCCCCTCAATTTTATAGAGGCATCTCATACTTGTCTAAAACAAAATTCATTATCATCTTCCTAAAATTCACCCCTCTTCTAGACTTTCCTATTTTTATTGAGGCATCACTATCTTCTTAGACACACAAGTTCAATACCTTTGAATTGTGCTCAACACTTCCCTCTCCCTCATCCCCCATATCTAATCAGTTGCCAAATCTTATCAACTCTGCCTTTACCACAAATCTTGCATCTTTCCCTTCTCTCCATTCCTATAACTGCTACCTTCATCATCTCTCACCTCTAATGCTTGGTCTCCCTGCTTCCATTCTTAGCCTTCTCTAAGCCATTCCCCACATAACTTCCAAATTTCTATTACTAAATTGCAGGTCTGCCATGACATTTCCTTTGCTCTCAGAGGCTCCTTACTGTCTCTAGGATAATACAAAATCACCTGGTCAGCTTTTAAATTCTTTCACAATTCAGGACCATTCTGGCTTTCCAGGCTTATTTCTCATCCTTCTAGCTCACACCCTCTAAGTTATAGCTACATTGGTTTTCTTGCCGGTCTTTCTCTCGTTTTTGCTATTGCACAGGTTGTTCCTTAGGCTTGGATTTTTCTCTTCATCTCTCAACCTTATTCAAGGCATTTCAAGTGCCATCTTCAAGAGGCTTATCTCCCCCAATTGTTGTTTCTTCCAAAATTGCTTTTTTTTTTTTAAATTTTGTATATGTTTGGTATTTAGCATCTATTTACATTTTGTTTCTGAAACCCTAGTAGAATACAAGCTTCTTAAGGACAGGAACTATTTTCATTTTTGTTGTTGTACTCCCTTACCTAGTCCAGGACATGGTGACACATAATAAATACTGCCTACTACTATTAACCACAGAACCTATGTTTTAGTCAAGTTGAACTACTAACTGTTCTCCTAAACTTCTCTGTCTCTGGGTCTTTGCTCACATTCTTTCCTCTACTCCCTACCCCCATTAGCCCACCAGAATATTTCCAATCATTTCCTTTTAGGCATAGCTCAACTTGTATTTCCATGTTATACTGTGGGAACAACCCAAGAAGAACAGGGACTTCCATGCACTCATGGGCTTTCCATTGAGCAAGACTGTGGAAATAAGCCCAGAACACCCCAGAATGCAAGGCAAGACATTAACTTAGAAGCAGTAAGACACATAGCTTTTCCCCTTAGCGTGAACTCAACCCATTTTTGTTATAAAGAAAAAAATCAGGGAAATGGAGACTATTACAAGACTTAAGAACCATGAAAGCTATGATGGAAATCATGGGTCCATTACAACCAGGCCTACCAGCAATTTCTGCCATCCCGAAAGATTTTCACATCATAGTTATAGATTTAAAAGATTGTTTCTTTAGTATTCTCCTACATCCAGGTGACCGCGAATATTTTGCCTTTAGCCTGCCCTCAGAAAATCTTAAAGAGCCAAACAAAAAGTATACCTGGTTGAATATCCCACAAGGCATGGCCAGTAGCCCCACCTTGTATCACAGTATGTATCACAGGCAGTAAATCCAATTCAAGAAAAATATCCCACTTTGTACCTAGTCCATTACATAGATGATTTACTCTTAGCATACCCAAACAAGTTTTGCAAGAGATTCATCAAGAACTTTTGCAATCCTTAGAAAAATTTCATTTAATTGTAGCTTATGCCTCCTCTCATATTTATCTATTTATACATCTTATGGTCCCTGTTAGGTTCTTGCACTCAAGAAGGTATATAGAGTATAAAACTTTTACAAATAAATTTGATACAAGTTACAATATCAAAGTTATTCAATCTTGACCTTCCCCATCACATTTACATAAAATCTTGTAACATAGTAGGTGCTGTTTATAGAATTAATTTCATAGCTAAGTTATTCCTCCCAACAAGATCATAGAAGACAAATGTGAGGAACCCTGATACTGAGAATCAGAAAGCATTCACCATTCCATTTTTATTTGATTCCCATTGACTCAAATAATACTTTGGATATTGGTGTATCCAATAATCAAGAAGCTTCACTGGGAGAAAACAAACTGCATTTTAATAAAGTGAGAAGCAGGCAAGGAAAAATATTAGTTTAATAGCACTGTGGAAACAAGATCTACAGCTGGGAATCTGACTCCTTTGGAAACAGCTACAATAGTGTTCAACTAAATAAAGGGAAAATACTTGGGTCAAAAATATGTTCTCAGCACTCTTCTGCCTTGGAACCACCATACAATATTGATTCTAAGACAGGAGGTTTGGGTTGTAATAGGCAAATTTCTAAATTAAGATTTAGACAGGGTAAGATAACAACCAGATTTAATCAGGCAAGGCTGGAAGGTTCCAAGCATTGAATGGTGTGAAGGAAGTTTTTTCCTGGAGTGACTATGTTGTGGCTGAGGCAGTTACAGGCTAGTTTATCTGTCTCAGTGAAGAGCCCAGAAAAGTGGATTTGTCTCCCAGAAGAAACGTCTATCCTGTGAGGAAATTCAGGTTGAGCAACAAGATCAGACTGGGTGTGGTAGACATACCAGACTGGTTCAGCTCCCTGTCTTTACCTTTTGTGGATTAATTGCTAAGGATCCTGGAAAGCTGTGAACATCGCTGGAGCTGAAGTGGACCCGGTTGTGAGACCATCACATCCCCTTCTAACCTCCAAAAGCTGGACCTGATAGTCTGTGTTAGCTCAGTGTAGATTTTGACCCTTTTCTAGTCCCTGAAGTCTGTCCATAGATACCTAGTTTTAGTGTGCCCTCTCCCTACATCTCTTACCCTTAAAATCATTATTAAACTGTGTTTTATAACTTCCCCTTGTTCCTTCTCTACAACCCAGAGGGCTCACTAGAGTTTAATAGGAAATCCCTGGCTGAGATGGTCTGAAGTAATTGGTCTCCACTGTCACTACTCATTCCCCCAAATCCTGTGTTTGTGGGGTTGGGTGAGATTCCCAGTGTGTTATTGTGGGTCAGGCAGTTATCCCTCTTCACCCTTCATTCCTACTTCATCCCCTTCTCCCTCTACAAACCCTTGTTTGTTTGTTTACCGACATCAGGGTTTAAAAAAAAATATTCTCCGAATACAGGTTTTATATAAGCAGATGCCACATGTAGGTTGATTCATGTTGGCCAGTAGATGGCATTCTAATCTCTACTAATTCTGATTCTAGACTTATTGAAATTTTTCCCTATACTTTTGTTTCTACTAATTTAGATATTTTCTTCTGTTGGGCTGAGTTGAAAGGAAAAGGAAGGCAATAAGAGCCACATATGTCTGGGTTAAGTGACAAAACTTGAGCAGTGATTTGAAAATCTGGGCTTGCCATTTTTTCCCCTACTTTCCTTTGAGAAATCTTTCTTATCATTTGTAGATAGGCTAAAAATATCCAAGGAATTTTTATTTCTGGGCTTTGAAATTTTTTTAATCTACATTTTATTCTAAGGTACACTTGTATCTTTTTGAAAATACCTCTCACTGTTCAAAAAAGATTTGGCTTATTCATAATTTTTATAATGTTTTTACTTATGAAAGTATAAAGCAAAGTTTTTGTTCTTGATTACTTGTTTGAAAGTAGAGGTTTAACTATAATTAGACATAATACTACATAGACTATAGAGTAATAATTCAATTGAGTGTTATATGTAGAATGTTATGTGTCATTTATCCAAAGTGATTATCTCCTTACTTGCTATTTCCTCTTCTCTTCATCCAGTTTGAGCCGAAAGTTGTGACATCTGTTCAACAGAAGGCAGGAAGAACAATTACAGCTCGAATAGCAGGAAGATCTGATTTGCCTCTGAAAGGCAGTAGAAATTGTGGCGGTTTAGCAATAATGGGAGTCTTGCCTCCCATGAGTTCTGTTGTTATAGAAAAACATCATCCAGTCACACAGGTAAGTCCATATTCAGTGACTTTTTGTGAAAAATATTAGTGTAACCCAAAAAGAATTTTCTCCCCCATGGAGGGTTCCTTTTCCAGTAAATACTTTTAAAAGGTGGCATGCCGAGGAAGTTGTCAACAACACTGATAAAAAGTCCTTTGTTTATATCTTCCCACGTGTACTCAAAATTTTGACTTGCTTCATTATTCTATATCAACTTTTCCTCTAGAAAGTCATTTTTGACAGGATCATTGCCTACACAATATTGTAGCTATATAAAGCTACAATAAATAAATCAAATGTAACAAATAGAGAAAGAGCTGGGAGTGTCCTGGCAATAAGGACAAATAACATCATTGATTTCTAATTTTTCTAGTGGTTATATTATTAATCAGCAAAAATTATTCACAAAACAGATTCAAGAGAAAAAATTTTCCCTATTTTTCTCAGTTTTTATTCCTTTCTCTTAGGTAAATAGTTAAATGTGTATTTAGCTAAGTTGCATTCCTTTAGCAAAGATATCCATGCCTGTAAATAGAAATTTGTGAGAAATAGAATCATTTCTACATCCATTCTTAGTATTACATGATCTTCTTGTGAACTACAGAAACCAAAGTGATGATGATTTAATTATCTTCCTTCCTGAATGATGCTGCCTGATAGAATATCTGAATGGTTAAATTAAGGAGAAATTTGATAATATAACTTCAACTGTAATGAATTCTAGTGAGGCTAAAGACCAGAGCCAAGGAGGAAGCCAGGGAGGAAAAACCTCAAAGCACCTGGAGGAGTTGGTACTGTTATCTTAAGCTTAATTAGTTGAACAAAATTATATTTAACTTTACAAATGTATGGGGTTTTTTCTTTCATTTTCAACAGTAGACCGAATGAGAAGAGATTGACATATTAGCCATTGTTTTTTGTTGAGTCCTGCTCAACAAATTACTCGTGGGTCAAGGAACTGGGATGAGAGAAATGATTCTGGGATTATAGGAGGGTCACACTTGACAGTCTGACAGAACAGACAGGCAGACAGGCAGAATCTTCTTACTGAACAGTGACAAAGTTTAATGATTTGGGGTACATACTTGATAGGGGAAATGACATAGGCTAAGAGATTAGTAAGCTTCTTGGAGAGACAGTGTTTAGTAATGATTTACAAGATAGAGACAATGGATTTAGATTACCTCAGTGATTCTAAACAGAGTTTTCTATAGATGATAATTCAGTGTGTCAGTGTGTAACCATCTAACAGAGTTTCTCATAGAATTCTTGCATCAGTGATTTCTTAGAAGAACATATAGTATTTGTGAAGGGAGAAAGTTTGTTTTTCTCATGCTGAGGAGCAGGCTACGTGTTTGACAATTCCTATACTATGGCTACCCAGAGGCCTTGCATTTTGGGGTACACTGGGCATGGAAGCCCCTGATCTTCTTATGCTGTTCCCACATTTTTTTATATCTATTTTCATTTCTGTTTCATTGTTTAACTGGGTATTTTGAAAATAAATATTCTATTAAGGCACAAGGTACTTGGAATCTTAATCATGTTATTTCTACAAGCAAACAGCTATTAGCAAAAGTCTCGTAGTTGGGTGACATAAGAAGTTCTCTGTTTCAAGCCCTATCCCACAGGAATCCTTTATACCCAACATCCTCAATAAGTAGATCACTTGGCTTCCACTTAAAGAGCTCCTTTGATGGGGAACTCCCTTCTACTCTCTGAGAACATCCATTCACTTCGGGGACACATCCAATTGTTAAAAGCCTTTCCTCATGTTGAGCCAAAGTCTATCTCCTCTTAATTCCTAAGACTTTTGGTTGGTCCTAGTTCTTCCCTTTGGGATAAAGCAGAACTCATCTAATTTTTCTTCCCTATGACAGCCTACCACATATTGGAAGACTGTGATAATGTCATCATTAGATTTTTTTTCTTCTCTAGATTTAACATACCTAGTTTCTTCAGCCAGACCCTTAGTCAGGCATATTTTGAAGTTCCAACTTCATACTAGTCATCCTCTCCTAGATACTCTCAGCTTATCAATGTCCTTCTTACAACATGACATACTGAATGGGATGACTTCCATTGATTCTTTCATTGTCTTTCATTCATTCCTGCTTCCCTCACCTTTGACAACTCTTCTGTTAATGCAACCAGGTTCCATTTGCCTTTTTTGACTCCTCTCTCACAGTATTGATTCATATTGAACTTATAAGCCTCTCAAATCCTTATGGTCTTTTCTCATGAGTTTCTTTTTAGCCCTGTTTCTTCCCTATCTTTTACCCATGCAACTATATTTTTGGAACCTAAGTAAAAGACTTAGCATCTCCTTTGTTTTTTAAACCCTTACCTTCTGTCTTAAAATTAGTACTGTGTATTGATTCTAAGGCAGAAGAGTGGTAAGGGTTAGGCAATGGGGGTCAAGTGACTTGTCCAGGGTCACACAGCTAGGAAGTGTCTGAGGCCAAATTTGAACCTCAGACCTCCCATCTCTAGGCCTGGTTCTCAATCCATTGAGCCACCCAGCTGTCCCCTTAGCATTTCTTTATTACCTTTCATCTTATTAGATTAAGCTTACTGTTTTAGTTTACCATATTCCTTCTAGATCCTAATTCTTTCATCAGATATATTGACCTGAATATGTCACATGCCTCTTTGAAAAGAGGGAAAAAATGTAATTATATACTGAAAAATAATAACAATTATAGGCCATTCTTGGGTTTCATTTTTTATGTGACAAACATTGCATTTGTTATCTCTTCAATGTCATATCATCCACAGATTTGATGTGTCACCTATACTTTCATACAAATCCTAAAAATGTGATCAGAAGAACAGAACTCTTAATTATTTTACTAAACAGTATCTAGGCTGACAATGATCTTTAGTCACTTGTCTGACTCTGCTCAGGCAGCCAAGTCCAGACCTACTAAATTGTGCTATAATCCAATCCATAGGTCTCCTCCTTATCCACAAGGATATCATGAGAGACCTTGTCAGATTCTTTGTTGATGCCAAAATGTAAATGATAGCACACATTTTTCAAAACACCTACTATGTACCAGGCCCCATGATAAATTCTCTACAAATATTATTTCATTCAATCTGCACAATAACCTTGAAGGTAGGTAGCTATTATTATACCCATTTTATAGATGAAAAATGGCGGCCAACAGAGGTTAAGGACTTGCTCAGGACACAGCTAATAACTTTCTGAGGCCAGATTTTAACTAAGACCTTCCTGTCTCTAGGTCCAGGACTCTGTCCACCATGCCCTCTCCCTGCCTCTCCACATCATTCTCACTCATATACGATATTATGAAAAAAGAAAATGAAATTTTTTTGGTGTGACTTATTAGCTATTCTGGCTAGTTCTTTTTGGGGAGTTCCCACAGACTACCGTTATGATATTCTAGATTTGAGACCATTATCAAACATATAGCTATGAGTTTTCAGTGCCTCTAAATGTGATTTTTCTAGCCTGAATAACTTGAACTTGTTCAAGAAAAGATATCCTCTTCCTACCTCCTCATTTATTTGGGGCTCCCATTCCTGTTGACACTGTTGTTCTATTTTTCTTGCTCTAAAAATCATTATCCTGATAGAAAGAAAATAGAAGCAAAATATAGGAATTGAATTCTCTCTGTTGTCCCTTATCTTACACAGGCAGGCATCTTATCTTTTTCTGAAGCTTTAAAAAAATCCCTCCAACTTTTTGTCATGTTTGCTATGTATCACAAACCTCAGCTGGTACTGTTTTTCTTCCCTACACTATTATTACATATTTGCTAAGACCACAGTATCTGATAAAGTCTTCACTTGCCTTATGTTCAGAAAGAAATGGAAAAAAAAATGTCTGTTAGGAACTTAATTCTGACCAATAAGGAGGGACTGACCAAGTGGTTGGTGAATTTAGGACAAGGAAATCTTGGTGACCCCAATTGTAGTTGATGCTCATGAAGAGGAAAAGAGAGAGATGTCCAAAGTTGTGACTGTATAGAGATTTAATCACCAAGAATTTCTTGTTTCTTCCCATCTCTTGAGCTGTTTAATAATACAGACTCCAACTGTAGGGTGTCCTAAACTCTAAACTCTTTGAATTCTGCTCCTCTAAATTCAATCCTCCACATTTATGTTACTCATCTGTTTTTTGTTGTTGTTGTTGTTTTCACAAAAATGAAGATGCAGTCCCTGCCTTCCAGCATTCCTGTGCTTTCCAGTTTCACCAGTTAGTTCCTCCAAATTGGTCAGAACTAGGTCTAGAATAAACCTGTTCCCTTCATTGTTTCTTTTTTCAGGATTAAGTCCTAAAAAAGGCAAATGAAAAATGTATTAGCTGCTCTACTTTTAGCAAAATTTTTAAAGAGTTTTCACCTGGAAGAAGTAATCGGTTTATTGTTGGTCTCAGAAAGTTAAGCCAATAAGTGAAAATTAGAGGGGGACTCTGTTAGAAATAATAAAATAACTAGAGCTCAGAAAATGGAATGAGCTACATTGGCAGGATAACTGTATAGCTGAAGGCCTTCACTCATTTTCTAGGAAATCTTGACAGTCCTTTCCCAATTAGACATTTCACTAATATTTTGTCTTTTTGAAAAAAGATCTGGAATAGATTCTAGCCCTTTACCTCAAACCCCTTACCTTTTTTATTCACATAATTCTGAACCGAAGTGGCCTTCTTAGCAATCACTAATTTTTATACTTTGTAACTGATACAGAGCTTGGAGTTTCAAAATTTCAGCTTATGCCAGAAATTGTTTCCTTAAAATGACCATTATCTCATCCATTTTAAAAGCAGTATCAGAACAGAAAATAATGGCAGAGTTTTCAAATAGAGATAGAAAGTGGTTCACAACAGAATAATATATGTCTCCTTGACCTAGCCCCTCCTATCAGAATTTTTTTGTTTCTTCGTTAAGAGTATGAATGCTTCTCAACCACTTAATGCTAATGTATTTCCTTTTTTCTTTTATGTAGAAAGCATATCAAAAAGTTATCTTGTTTCTAAGAAAAAACATTTTCAAACTCAAATGCCATCTTAGATGTGATAAAGTATTCAGTTTCCAAAATCACTGATCATATTTCCTTTAGCATCTCAGCATATACATATTTTGCGCTCTTTCTTACCTCTCCATCACTATATATTTAATTCTCTAAAGAATTTATCTTAAGAGAATGTGTACTTTGTTAGTCATTTCTGCCTTCAATGTATTACAGATTAGTACCAGTAGTCATAAACTTGGGTCATAGTTTTATAGCTGCTGAAAAAAAGGAGAGTTCAAAATATAATGCAAATCATCAGAAACTGCACTTCAGGAATGCTTCACAAAAGCAGTTGCCTTATCTGAGAATTTCAGCTATATGGAACACAGCTGAGAACCAGGATATATACAAAATCTGAACAGCAAAAATAAAAGCCACAGAGTCCATGAATCCATGCATGGAAAAAGCTCTTGGGCCCCATTCGGTACCTTTTTACTCTTTAAGTGGAATTCTAAAAAGGATTTTCCGGAGGAGAGTGATCTCTAGGAAAAAGAAAGTTTAAATCATAGCTGACAACCTGATAGTGAGAAAAGATGTAGAAAAATCATGAAATTTTAAAATAGAAAAATTATAAAAGACAGACAAACATGTAAATGGGTTGGCAATTCAGGGCCATTAAAAGAAGAGATAAATACATTCAACCAAGTACATCCCAAAATGATCGTTGCTATTCAAACTATGGCCTTCTGAGTCATCAAGTATTATTTTTTGGCGAAGAAGTCAAGGGAATGCATACTACATTGTAGAAAATTTCTCAACTAAAATTGTTAGTAAAAATTACTCATCCAATTTGTTTTGGCACATATATTATCAGTTATCTGAAAAACTTGTGTGGAATACTTCCTTTCCTGTTACTTCTTCAGTCCTTCAAAGACCTCTGATCTTTTCAATTTATGATAATCAGCACCAAAACAAACCATAATCTCTTTTTGCACTAGGAAACTATTTTTGAGTTGTTGCCAAAACAAATCATTTTCCAGTGGCCTTTTTGATAAATTTAGCTAGGCTGGTCCTAGATGAATACAATGCATCCACTGGGTCCATGCTCAAAGCCTTTCCAACAGAGAGGAGTTCTAAAAGAGTTTGCATTCTTCTGGTATAGCTTTTGAGAATCTGTGATCACTTCTCTGCCATGATATGGGATCAAACTCTTCCATTAGTAATGGTTCTGCATAAACAAGGAAGTCAATAATGCCACTTTTCTCTAATAGTACCTGAAGGGATTTGCAGATTTTTTTGATATATTAATCCCTGTTATATTCCTAAAGCATATGACAAAAATAATACACTTATTTTACCTGTGAGGAAGCAAGCTCAGAGAGATCAAGGTGACTTAAAATTACAAAATGAATCAATTCATAGAATTGTCAATTTGGAAGTAGAAGATGAAGCCTTAGAAGTGAGCTGGTACAGTCTCTTCATTTTATAGATAAGGAAGCCGAGGCCGTAGAGAGGTTATATGAATTGCCCAGGGTCATGCAGGTATAGTAAGTAACAAAGGTGAGACTTGAACTCAGGTCCCCTGATTCCAAATCCAGTACTCTTTCAACTATACCAAAAGTTGGAAATAAAATTCCGGTACCCAGCCTTGAAATTTAAATATTTTTTTCTAATTTAACTTTGCTATAACTTCCCCTCTGTATTGTTTTTCCCATTCTTGTAGTACACAACAAATAAAGAATATGTTATGGTCTATGTCTATTCAAAACAATAGTGAATTCTGAATGCAGTATCCTAATCCTTCTTTCCTTTTCCTTGCTTTACCTTTTAGAAATTAACTTTTTATTTGCTATTTTTATTTACTAAAATTTTTTTTTCCTGTTTATCTTTGGTCTGGTTTCTTTTGCCACCAAATTCATCATTTATTAAATGTCAACTTTGTGTAGCACATACATGCAGCAGTAAGAACTAAGATTACAAAGATTTTTTTTTTAATTCATAGTCCCTAACTTCAAGTAGCCTGAAATCTAATAGCAAATTATGATACCAACACAAATAGGTAAAGTGAAGGTAGAATGTGATTTTTTTTTTCTAAAGGAAAGGATTAGGCCAAGTGCTGTAAGAAATTTGATAAGGGAGAAATACTTTGAGCTCAAGCATCAGGGAAAGCTTCATGCAGAAGGTGCTACCTGAAATGGACCTTGAAGAAAGAGGATTTCATTTAGGCACAGATGTGGAGGAAGCACATTTCAGGTATGATTAAATCATTTGTGTGAATGTAGAGATGGGCAAGGGCAAAATGAGACTAGAGAACAGCTAGTGGGCCAGTTTGGCAAAAAAAATTGGGATAGAGAGCAGGAATAGAGGGAACAAGAGCCTGGAAAGTAGGTTGAAGTCAGATATGAAGGAAGGACTACAAAACCAAGCTAAAGAGTTTTTTATTTTTGTCTACTAAGCACTGAAGGTTTTTGAGCAAAGATCAAGGGTAGAAGATATACCTTGTTAACATTGAAACTTATAGGATAAAAACTTAAAGGGGGGGGCAGCTGGGTAGCTCAGTGGATTGAGAGCCAGGCCTAGAGACGGGAGGTCCTAGGTTCAAATCCGGCCTCAGACACTTCCCAGCTGTGTGACCCTGGGCAGGTCACTTGACCCCCATTGCCCACCCTTGCCACTCTACCACCTATAAGTCAATACACAGAAGTTAAGGGTTTAAAATAAAAAAAAAAATTTTTTAAAAAAAACTTAGAGGAAGGAACATGAAAATAAGTAATAAATTGGGAAGTCAAGGGCCCAGAGATCAGGAAGAATATAAAAAGGGAGAAGTATAAGGACAGGATGTTATATTTATAGAAGAGAATTTCAGAGTTCACAAACTCCACTGAGTTTATTTTTCTCTTCCCACAATTCCTATGTGCTGATCTATGGTGATAAGGTAGAGAATGGGCCTGTGATTTCATTGGGATAGGGAATTTGCAGATGAGGAAAACCTCCTAACAGTGCAGATTGGCACCTTTTCTGTAACTTAGATTCTTACAGAGTTGCCTGGGGCACTGAAAGAATAAATGACTTGCCCAGAGTCAGAAAGTCAGCATGTATGAGAAGTAGGACTTGAATGCAGGTCAAGAGCCTGCTTTCTGTCTGCCATACCACACTGCTTCCCTCCTTCTGTTCTGTAGGTTTCTTTAAAATATCTTTTTTGCATTTTTTTCTTATTGAATTTGACACAGCAAGTTTTATTAGCCATAATTTTGACACCTAAGTTTATGCACACTTCCAAATTGAAGCTTTCACATAGATCCTCATGAGCTATAAGTGACCTTAAAAGTCATCTGGTTTAAAACTCTCCTTCCTACAAGTGAAGAAACTGACCTAAAGAGAAAAAGAGACTTTCCCAAGGTTTCGTTGCCAGCAGATGGTACACCTGGGGAAGGGAAAGATATAGTGAGTTGGCAAAAGCTTTAGTGTCAGACTGGATCTCATTTTGCTCTTCTGTAAGTTGGGAAACAGAAATTAACAGCTAGAAGGCTTCCAGAACACCTTTTAGATCTAAATTTTATGATCTTTAATACCAGTATGTACAGAGAATTATTCTAGTGCTGGGGGGAGAAAAATAGATACTTTACTTTTTTCTTTTTTTTTTCCCAGTTTACTCTAGAACTGGGAAAGATTAATGTCATAGGCCAATTCTGCATACATAATACAGTACTTTCTTCAGACTTCTTTACATCATTTTACAGGTGATATAACTGAGACTCCATCTAGCTGAGTGACTTGCCTGTCATCACACAGGCCAGGGGTTCAAATGCCAGGCTTCTGATTTTAATTGAAATTATTATAGCACTCACTCATTCTCATTCACTACATTGCCTCACCGTACAAGCAATAAAAGAAAGCAGAGGAAAGTAACTCCTGTGTTTACCTTTTCCAACAGTGTGAGAATTTACTTTCTTACAAAGAGACTTCTCTCATCCCTTTCAAGGACTAGACAACAGAGTCAAACAAGGAACTTCATTAGCCCAAAAGGAATTAATGGCCTAGTACTGAAACTAGCTCCAACTTCTGCTTTGCACCTGGTACATTTTCCAAGTATTGGAGGCCTAGAAAAGAGGTCTCTTCAAACTATGCCTGGGATCTGTTTGCATGTAATGGATAGGAGCGACATAGTAGAAAGTACAGATGTCTTTTTCAAATGGACAAGGCCTTTTTTTAACATTCATAATGTTTGCAGCCAAAAAAAAAAAAGGATTATCATTTTCTAGGTAAAAAACAACTGATGCACCAAAAAATACATTATTTACACAAGTTCCCATTAGGACAGGGATTCAATTCACCAACTTGTCTGCCATGATATTCTCTTTCAGGAATGTATAATGCACTTTCGTTAACAGGTTATGGATTTTTGAGAGCCATAGGCTACTTCTGTTTTGGGGTATGTAAATGAATTTATGCTAGTCTATAGCTGCCTTTTTAAGGATTTTTTTTTTTTTTTGCAGAACCAGGATGTGTGTTCTCAGGTATAGTAAATAATTGGAGCAGCTAGATGGTACAATGGACAGAGTACCAGGCCTGAAGTCAGGAAAGCTCCTCTTTCTGATTTCAAATTTCTCCTCAGATGCTAGCTTTGTGATCTTGGGCAAGTCACTTAAACTTATTTGCCTCAGTTTCCTCATCTATAAAATGAGCTCAAGAAGGAAATGGCAAACTATTCCAGTAGCTCTGCCAAAAAACCTCAAATGGGGTCCAGAAGAATCAAACGTGACCAAAAAATGACAACAACAATAAATAGTTAATGATATTAAACTTGGAATCATTCTTAATACACTAGCTCCATCTGCTAGGTAAATGATATCTCTCCTCCAACTTTTTACCCTGTTTGAAGAACAGTTTACAGGAGATTCAAAGGCACAAAACTAGTGACAACTTTTATGTGCTCATATTTTTTCTCTTACCCATCTTCCACAGGAGGAAAGTAAAGTTCTTCTAAACAGTCTATCAAATAAATTTATTAGCAAGTAAGTTTTATAAGCAGTTTACTGTTTATAATACAGTTCACTGTATTTTAGGCTCCCTTTAGGGCAAGATCAATGTTATTCTTCATCTTATGCCCATCAATGTCTAGACCACTGCTTTCATACTAATACTAATAAGCATTAAATAAGTCCTTTTCTGAAAGAGCAAATCGCATTATTTTTTTCCTAATTTTTAGAATTCTTGCCTTTTGTATTAGTATTGATTTTAAAACGAGAGTGGCAAGGCTTGGCAATTTGGGTTAAGTCACACAGCTAGGAAGTATTTGAGGTTAGATTTGAACTCAGATCCTTTTGACTCCAGGCCTGGACCACTATCCACTGTGTTACTCAGTTGTCCCTCAGCAAATAGCATTATAAAAGGTTTTGAAGTTTGTCAAATATAAACTCCCATGAAAATGTGTTTTAAGAAGAACTTTCAAGGGTAGAGAGTTTGAAGTTTTAATTGTTTTTGTTACTTAGGAATATAGGCTTATAAATTTAGAGCTGATAGGGACTTTGGAGATCAACCACAAGTCCAGCCTCATCTAATTTTTTTCTTTTTCTTTTTTTTTAAACCCTTACCTTATGACTGAATCAATAGTAAGTATTGTCCCAAAGCAAAAAATAGTCAGGGCTAGACAACTGGGGTTATGTGATTTGCAAGATCACATAGCTAGAAAATATCTGGGGCCAGATTTGAGCCTAGGACCTCCCATCTCCAGGTCTGGCTGTCTATCCACTGAGCCACCTCACTGCCCCACAGCCCCATAATTTTGCAATATGAGGAACTGAAGCCCCAAAAAGTAAAATGAGCTGGCCAAAGGCACTTTTAATTAGAATGTTTAAATATTTTAATGGAGGCAAACATAAGGAAAAATATTATTTTTAACCGAGTCAAATTACTTTAAACACATTTTCAGTTTTGTAAAGTTCATGGAAAATTTTTAGTTCAAATTTATTTTAAATGTTTAGCTCAAAAATATTTAAGATATAAATATAAGTAGGAGAATATAAAGGAAATGTTTGTAGTGAATGGTGATGCTTTTTTTTTTTGTAGGCAACCATTTTATTAAAAACCACATTAACAGGGCAGCTGGGTAGCTCAGTGGAGTGAGAGTCAGGCCTAGAGACAGGAAGTCCTAGGTTCAAACCCGGCCTCAGCCACTTCCCAGCTGTGTGACCCTGGGCAAGTCACTTGACCCCCATTGCCCACCCTTACCAATCTTCCACCTATGAGACAATACACCAAAGTACAAGGGTTAAAAAAAAACAAAAAAAACATTAACAGTAAAATCCTCCTACTAACCTCCAGAAATGGCTATTGTATGTTTTAAGTATCCTAACTATAGAGTTATAGATTATTCACATTAAGTATCCAGTGTCTGAGGCAGCTAGGTGGCTCATTGAATAGAGAGCCAGGCCTGGAGTCAGGAGGATCTAGGGTCAAATCCGGCCCTAGATGCTTCCTAGCTCTGTGACCTTGGGCAGGCTACTTAATCCCCCTTGCTTAGTCCTTACTGTTCTTCTGCCTTGGAACCAGTACTTAATATCACTTCTAAGACAAAACATAAAGGTTTGGAGGGTGGCAGGGGGGACACAATCCAGTGCCAGATATGTGACCTAACAAGCTATATTTACTGCCCTAATGGCAGTAGTCAAGAATTTACATCTTTTCTAATTTGGGATATCTCTTCTCTCTTGTCAAAAAAAAAGTATAAAATACAAAATTGACCACATTTGGATCCTTTGCCCTTAAGCTTGTACAACAAACCAACCTTTACTATTAGCATCAGTATTATTTCCTCCACTGTTCTTCCTCTGATGCTTCATTTTGTGACAGGAAGCTGAGCCAAGGAGTTTGAGCTCAGGACAAGATCCAACAGGTCTTACCAACAGGTTTGGAAGCAATAACAACACAAAGATTGGACCTCCATGTTGTAAAGGAGATTGTGATTTACATTACTAGTGGGAATGTGCACAGTGGTGAAATCACAGATGGTGGAAGCAGCATCTTAAATTTATTTCCATCTCTGCTTTAAGCACTTTCTGCACAACAGTGCACAGGGCAAGGGTTGGTTATTTTACGGAAAATGATTCAGTATCCATATTAGTGGAACAGTGCTATCTTCAAGTGAAAATAGGCTAAGGTGATGAAAAAAAATATTAATCCTCTGCAAAGCAATGCTTCTTTTTTTCCCTGAATACTGTGGTATTCCACTTGTGCCCATTGTTGTATGTTTTGAGGCATATGGCATCCTTCCACCAGAGGATGCCTATGGATCTCTGATGTGGTAGCAGGGATTCCATTCTGATCTGGCTACCTTAGATGATGCCTCTCTCTTCCTTCCCTGAACCTCCTCTCAGCTTCCCAGCACTATGGAACCACTTCCTAGCTTCGAATCCATAAAAGTTGGAAGATTCTGTTTTCTTGACAGTTTCAGCACCACAAGCATGATACGGAATTATATTGCATTTTCACTAGAGCGGATTTTTCTCTTTCAGCAAACCATTCCTCAGGCTCTTGCAGCAAAATACCCTCGAACTGTACACTATGAAACAAGCAGTACGTCGTCAAGACACCCAGGACACAGTGGAAAAGCATCTGCCCAAGCTTGTCACTCCATAAAGGTGGTTGACTAAATTGAATGTAGGTATTTATAGAAAGGGATGATTTTTGTTCACTTTCTGATTTCCCGTGCTGAAAAACTCCTATTCCTATGGATGTGCTATCGTGGAACTTCCTGGTAATGCTTAGGCTGGCACAGCAGAACTCTGGATAACATCATGTTCACCTTTTTATGATCATCCAAAGACTGATTCAATGGAAAAATTATTTCAAGGAAAGTAAAATATCCTTTGTAACTTTATGCAGTAATTTTAATGTTGATGAATGTTTATTTAAGAAATAAATTGAATATATACCTTTTTTGATTAAAAATGTCTATATGTTTGTCTGGTGACCATATGTTGAACTTCTGTCATTACTTCCAAATGTATAAATTATGATTCTCTTGACAATTAGAATTCTAGGTTCTTTTGCTACATCATTTTCAAAGCTTTTCGCTACAATGAAATCTCCAGAAGTGTAAAAATACAACTGTTTGGCATCACTTTTAGATACCCAATCCTTAACCTATTGCTATTTCCAGGGATCTGTGAATTCATTGGTACAGATATTCCCAGGAGCAAGATTTCCTAGATCCTCCTTACCACCAACCGATGAGGCTTTTGTTATGGCATTGAAGGTGCCTTAATCAACATGCATTAAGTGCCTCATATCTTACACACTGTGCTGTGTGCTAGGGACCCAGAGACAAGGAATAAAACAATCTTTGCCCTTACGGAGATATATTCTCCCTCCATATACAAGGTGACAACACCATTAGCACCACATATGAAGACGTTTGAATATTGCCTAATTATCACCTGAGTTGTGTGCTTGGAATTGGCCTTTAACAGGGAGAACAGGCACAGACAAAGCCAAGGCTAAGAGTGACCTCACCCACTTATACTTGGTTTCTTGAAAAAGCCTACACATCTACAAAAACCCTCCAGGGAAACTCATAGGCCTAGAGATATCAGAAGAGGAGCAGTAAGGAGATTTCTTGGGACAAGCTGGAATTGTGATAATATTATAAATTTAAGGAGTACCTGAAGAAAAAAAAACCACCTTAGAGGGAAAAAAAATCTTTCCTTAAGGAAGTAGGAGCAACTACATGCCATAAGAATATTATGTGGGAGAAGGCATAAGAGAATGATTTGAGCTAATGAAGAAGAAATGAAGATTTAGAGTGTTTTGGAATTAGAGATAAAAATTGAATTTGGAGGACTTGAGTAATTGAAGGAGAACCAGCTAGAGCTGATAGATAGATGGATTTAAGTTAAAGAAACTAAGAAAGGATAGGAAATCAAGACAGGGGAGAGGTTAGTAAGACAAAGGAAGTTGAGTGATTCCCCAGATACTGAGGATAACCAGCATTTATATAGAACTTTAAGATTTACAAAACACTTTACAAATAGCCCATTTAATTCTTTCTACAACATTGGGAGGTAGGTGCTCTTATACTGTTTAGTAGATGAAGAAACAGGCAAACAAGTCACAGGACTTGCCCAAGGTCAAACCAAGCTAGGAAGTGTGTGAAGCCTGATTCCAAGAGACGAGAAGTTACAAACAAGCTTCTGGAGCCCCACAAGAACAAAGCAGTTCTCCAAAGGAATAACCGAAAAGAACAAAAGAATGAGGATTAAATATGGAAAACAAGGAGAATTTTTCAATTACTCTCCTAGAGAGTTTTGTGGTTTTATTTTGGGTGTGGCCGCATGACTGATCTCTGTTCAAAGATCTTTGTCTGTTCTCCCTTCTAAAAAAAGAAGTTAAAGGGGTATATGGAATGTCTCTCCTCTCTCCAGATATGTCAATGTTAAAAGGAGAAACTGAATATGAAATGGCAAAGGGGGGATCCTGAACTGTATCCAGATATGAGAAGATAGAAGAAGGTCACATAGGGAGAAAGAGAAGAAAAGCCATTCAGCACTTAAAGCTAAGCAATAGATAAATACCATTCAATAAATACTAACAGTACTACAACCATAAACTTTTCAAATAGTCTTTTTCAAGCCGTCATTATTTGAACCTTAGCAACTTCCAGGGTAAAATGGAATCCCACAGCCTAAAAAATTACAGGAAAATACAATCTAAGCAGGGAAGAAATCTCAAGAATGAAATTTGAAGACAACCCTATTGAGGAGAAAGGGGAGTTAACATTATTAATACAGAGGCATGGCATAGTCCTGTAGAATTGGTAAACCTAACAAGGAAAGCTATGGAAAACAAAAAACATGTCTTAGTGATATGAGGAAGAAATGATCAAAGGGATCGACCCACTATTAGGAGTAGGTAGGAAGAAGATAACCAATAACAAACTAGAACTATTCAACTCTTGTTGATTTCTATTCCAAAGAGAATAATGTTGGGACCAGGTAAGGCAGAACCCCTAAAGAATGGCCAATAGGAAACTGATGCCAAAGGTAAGGATGCTTACTGGATGCAGTGGATATAGCACTGAGCTATATATATATATATATAGTCAGTAGACCAATCTTCTTGAGTTCAAATCCGGCCTCAGCCACTTGCTAGCTATGTGACCCTGGACAAGTCACTTAGCCCTGTTGACCTCAGATTCCTCATCTATAAAATAAGCTGGAGAAGGAAATGGCAAACTACTCCAATATCTTTGCCAAGAAAACTAGAGTCACGAAGAGTCAGACATGACTGAAAAATGACTAACACCCAAGGTAAGTATTTAGATAATGAAAGAGTACCTAATTGACTGATGAGCTCAAGTGACCTGACCCAGGTAAACTATATCCCCCAATACTGAAAGACCTATAGATATGACTACTAGAACACTGATAGTGATTTAGTAAAGATTGTGGGAGATGGAAGAAGTATCACTTGACTAAACAAGAGGATAGGTAGATCTCATTATCCAAAAAAAAAGAATGGAATCTAAAAATCAGCACACAGCTTGACCTCAACCCCTTGAAAGGATTCTGAGGGATTTTTTAAAGTTAGGAAACCTCTATAAGAAGGAAGCAGTAATCAAAAAGAAGCTTCATCAAGAACATGCCATGCCAGACTAACCTCTTCCTTTTTTGACCTGCTTACTAAACTGGTAGTACAAGAGACTACTATAGACATATTACCTAGATCTTAGGAAGGGATTTGACAGATGATTCCATTCTGTTCTTGTGCTAAACATGGAGGAGACATGTAGGTTAGATCAGGTTTGGTAATCTAAGACTTATGGACTAAATCCACCCCATTACCTGTTTTATATTGCCCATGAGCTAAGAATGCTTTTTTTACATTTTAAAAATAAAGTTCCATACCAAAAAAACATGGTGGGCTGGGTTGGCCCCCTCAGTTCATAGTTTGCTGACTCTTGGCCTAGTGAATAGCCAGATCCAGTGATTCCCTGTCAGTTTGGAAGAAAGTCTCTAATGACTAGAATCTAAAGACTCTAATACCCCTGTGCTTTTATATCATTTTACTAATGATTTGATTAAAGGCAAACTTATCAAATTTGCAGATGACATAAGGCTAGGATGTTCACACTGGGTGACGATCCTCCCCCCCCCCCCAAAAAAAAAAATCTTGACAGCTAAAACATTAGATCAAAGCTAATGAGATAATTTTATACTTGCGTTCAAAAAGTCAACTTTATGAGTACAAGGTGGGGAATGGGATAGGGGGTGGGGGAAGCATCAACTGATAAAGATCCTAGAGAAGGGAGCAAAGAAAGGAAAAGAGCAACAGACCAGATAAGCAAGATCCAGAAATATAGTATTTGATGAAAACAATAAAAAGGTACCAGGAGAACTCCCTCTTCAACAAGAATTCCAGGGAATACAAGGTAACAGTTTGGCAGAAAACAGGTTTAGGTCAACATCTTACTTATACCATTATGTATAAGATATATACAAGACCTAAATTCTAAATATAAAAGGTTACTTTTTTTTTTAATAAAAGAGAATGAAAGAAAGGAACCTGTCTAATCTATGGTTAGGTGAGAATTCTTAACCAAAAGATAAGAGATTATCATAAAATATAATATGGATAGTTTCTGTTATGTTAAATTTAAAAGTGTTTTCATGAATAAAATTATTGTAGCTAGAAGAAGAAACTTCAATAAAAAAGTAATTATCAAATATTTTTATGCAGTTCTAACATAGAAGATAATCTTTTGACAAAACTATTTAACATTCTCCAAATAAGTGGTCAAATGTGATGTTTTCCCAAGAAGAAATACAGATTGTCATATTACGAAAAATTCTCCAAATCATTAGTAGAGAATAAAACAACTGAAGTTTCAATGCACACACAAAATTGAAAAGGATAAAAATGTGGAAATATTTAATGTTGAAGAGGCTGTGGAGAGACAAATACAATTACAATGTCAGCACAGTTATGAATTGGTCCAACCATTATAATGTGAATACAATGAGTCAGTAGGGTAATGTGGCAGTTTAAACAAACAAAAAAAGATCATGTAATCTTGGACCACATTGGGAAGTATAGAATAAGAAGGAGTATAGTCCTGGAGTCCTACCCACATCAGACCACCACTAATTTATGATATTCGGCTCAGTGTGCCATATTCTAAAAAGAATACTAAAAAAGTAGAGAAAATCAAGAGGAAGGCAACCCTGACGGCAAAGCGTCTTATGTTCATGCCATATGAAGACAAGCTGAAGGAGCAGGGGATGCTTAGTTTGATTTTGGATATAATTTGCATAGTCAAGTGAAACAAAACCTTTCATTAACCATGTCTGAAAATGGGTGGCATACTTCATTACTATTTCTTTGGAATCTTGGATGGTCATTACATTGATCAGAGTTCCTAAGTCTCTCATGGCAGTATTATTCTATTAATCGTTCTCGTGATTCTGCTCTCTTTACTCCATATCAGTTCATAAATATTTTCTCAGGTTTGTTGGAAACTGCCCCTTTCATCATTTCTTATATCACAATGATATCCCTTACATTCAGATAACCTAATTTATTGACCCATTTCCTAATTGATAGGTACCCCCTCAGTTTCCGGTTCTTTGCCACAACAAGGGAATTTGCTATAATTTTGGATATCTCTTCTTTCTTTGATCTCACTGTAGTACAGGCCTAGTAATTTTATCACGGGGCCAAAGGGTATACACATGTTATTGAGGCTATGAAACTGCACATCTCTTGGAGCTTGCATCTGTACTGCTTTGCAGTCGTCGGATCTTTTCTAAAAAGAAAATACTTTTATTAGACATCAGTTGCTAAAAACTGATTTTTAAAAAAACATCAATATCACATATTGAAGAATTGTTAAAAATGTGATCGATACTCTTGACAAAAGTGTATATTTTTCTATTTGCCAGATTAGGTGAAAGAAAAAAACTCTGAAATAGCAAAGATGTAGTCATCAGCTTGGTACAAAAATACGACTTTGAAGGGGAAAAAAAGGCTTTAACTCATTGAATTTTAGCCATACCAATTCTGACAAGTACTATTTCTATTTATATGACAAGGTGCCGCAAACTAGGCTGACACAAACTAAGCTAGTTTTTCCCCTAAAAGATAGTGAGACTACCTTTGAAAAGGAATTAGTCCAGGGGATTAAGGCAATTTACTTCTCTTCCAGGTACCTAATTATTTTTTAAAATGGCACAAGAGTCAGAACTTCTTAGACTTCATGCACATTGTTGCCCAGGTTCTCCACTGTGGCAAATGTGGAGGCAAAGGAGTTACACCGGACAGAACTGATGTGATATCCTGGCTGAATATCCTTCCACTTAACCATAGTTAAGTAAACATTCTTTTTTAAAACATTGGAAGGTCTACAAATGTTTCATTTTTTTCTAATCCCAAACCAGAATCACAGGGACCAGCCTAAGTCAGGCCTGAGCCAGAATGCTATTCTTACTTAGATGTGGATTATCACCATTTTTGTAAGGACATCTCTGATCTTCTAAGAGGCCAACTCAAAGAGATTTCTGAAAACTTTACCCTGTGATACTTTATGATGCACAATAATTCTAAATCATCATAGGATTTAACAAGAAAACTATAATAAGTTCCTCAAATTCAAGGCCTGAGTACCTAGCCAACCCACTCCAATGTCAACTAGAATGACTGCTAGATAAGCAGGATCGAAGCTGCTTGGTATAGTGGATTAGACCATAAGTTTCTTGCAAGGACTATTTTTCTTCTTATTAATTATATCCCCAGCACTTAGCACAGTGCCTGGCATGTAAATTAATAAATTTTTATTGGCTTGAATTGGATAATGTATACAGTATTGGATTTTGTTCAAGAAGACTGAAATTCATATTCTGTCTCGGATGCTTACTAGCTGTGTGGACCCAGAAGTCCTTCAACCTCCTTCAGCCTCAGTTTCATCATCTATAAAATGAGAATAATAATAGGGTCTATCTCACAGGGTTGTTGTGATAATTAAATGAGATAAGATATATTAAGGTATTTTGTAAATCTCAAGACACTGTAAATTTTAGCTATTATTTTTCTGGTTACATCCAATAATAAGACAGCCATTGTTTAGGATGACAAACAAGCCCTATTGGTTCTGGTTTTATTCGATTTAGGATAATCGACGATTGCTGTTGCTCTTGGATTAACTACAGTGTTATGATTAAGGGAAAAAATAATCTGGGCATTCTCAATTTATGAATACCCAGGGGTATGCTTGAACCGGCTCAAAGCCACTAAGAAAACCAATTCTTAAATTTTCATCATGGTCACTTGTACATTGGTAATCAGCAAAGCAAAATATCAGGGTTTGGCTTATTGTTTTGTTGATTGTTTAGCCTGAAGAAAATATTAAGAATGCAGATTAGATTTAAAAGTTTTTCATATGAGGTTATTAAACATTTACCAGCAGACTCCTCTGAATTCCCATCTTACGGCTAATCTTACACATGTGAATGGACAACAAGGGAGGAGAGAAGGCTTCCCTCAACATCTGGGCATTTTCCCTAAGCTTTGGCAAAAGAAGAAAGGTGCTTCTGCACTCTCTCCTTGCCACACACAAAGAATTCATTTCTTCATAAAACACCTAGCATTAAAAATTATTCCCTGCCTCACGCACAAAAGTCCATTAATCCATGATGTGGAATGGAAATTCTAGCCCTAATAAATCATGTCTGTTATTTTGTTGTGCCTCTAGAAGCTTGGAATAACTGCAAAGGACTATGGGTAAGGTAGATATTGCTATCCTGAAGAACTAAAGGAAAGTGTTTTCCCATGGGAAACCTCAATGCCTTCAGGCAGAACAATCGGAGATGCTCAACTTGCCAAAATCAATTACTCATTAATGTTTTACATTTTTCTCAGAGTATTCCCCCCAAAATGCACTGACCCTCAATGACTCAACTCCATACACCTTCATTATTAACCTCCCAACTTCATACCATTCACATGTCATTATATTTTATTTTTCTCAAAAGATTATAAAAAGTTCAACCTAGCCCTAATTCAGAGAGAAGCTCCTCTGCCACTTCTTCACAGACCCTCAGGATCTGTGTCTTTGTTGAATGCTTTCCCCTTACCACAATAAGAATAAAACTGTGCTTTGAGTAAGCAGGAGACAAAAAAATAATAACAATCCCCTCGTACCATTGGTGGTGAGTGTCCAAGTCAGAATCCTGAATCAGTAAGTGATGGCAATATCCTCTACATATAGCTACAGTGAGTGAATTCACTAATAAGCGTCAGTGTATCTGTTGTGCAGGGAAGGCTACTCCCCCATCCAAGGCACCAGAAAGGCAGGTCAGCTCAGAAGCACAAAGTACCCGTGTGCTAGAGGGAATCCATTATGTCATCAGTGGGCTACTCTAGCAAGGAAGACTTCAGACAGGACTATTTATAAATAGAGTCTGTACTGGTAAAGTCTCCTATCTCCTTTCCATTTCTACCTGCCTAAAGACAACTCTTGGGATCACAGATTTTAGACCTGGAAGAGATTTTTTTTTCTTTTTTAAACCCTTCCTTTCTGTCTTAATATACATTCTGAGACAGAAGAGTGACGAGGGCTAGACAATCAGAGTTATGTGGCTTGGCCAGGGTCACACAGATAGGAACTAAACGAGGTCAGATTTGAATCCAGAACTCCCATCTCTAGGCCCAGAACGCTATCTACTGAGCCACCTAGCTGCTCCCCCTGGAAGAGATTTTAAAGGTAACTTGTCTAGCTCTCTCTGTCCTAGTTCAGAGGGAACAATGGGAGTTGTGTATACCCCAATTCTTCCCAACCCCCATTTGAGTTACTTGCCATTTCCTTCTCCAATTCATGGATGAGGAAACTGAGGGAAACAAGATTAAGGGTCTTGCCTAGGGTCACACAGCTAGTAAGTGTCTGAGACCAGACTTAAAGCTCAGGAAGAGGAGTCTTCTTAACTCCAGGCCCCATATTCTCTCCACTGAGCCTCCTAACTGTCCTTGTAAACTCCATACACCAAGACAATTCTCATAATAACATGATTGAATATAGTGGTGGTGCTGTAAAGAAAAAGCAAGAAGTCCTAGCCTGAAGGCTTATAAGTTTCCTCACAATAACCCTATGAGCTTGGCAGTTCAAATATAATTGCCCCCATTTTATAGATGTGAAACTGAAATCCAGAGGTCTCATGTGACTCATGTGTAGGATACCTGGTAAGTGTCAGAGTCAATATTTGAAGCTAGATCATAGCATCATGGAGCTGGAGGGGGCCTCAGGGGCCAACTAGTCTGACCTCCTTATTCTACAGACAAGGAAACTGAGGCCCAAGGAGATTAAGTGATTTGCCCAAGGCCACATAGTAATGCCTCTGTGGAGGGGTATGAACCCAGATCCTATGAGGCCAGAGCCTTTCCACCACATCATGCTCCCTCAGTGATGATAATTCTCACTTCTGTCTTCTGCCATTTACACAGAAATACCACCTGCAGGGTGTGGAAGGAAGAAAAAGTAGTGATAATGGTTTATTTTTAAAACTCTTTGTTTGGAGGCAGCTAAGTGGATAGAGAGGAGGTCCTAGAAATGAGTTCAAATCTAGCCTCAGACACTTCCTATCTGTGGGACCCTGGGCAAGTCACCTAATCCCCACTGCCTAACCTTTATCCCTCTTCTTCTGTCTTGGAGCCAATACACAGTATTGACTGTAAGATGGAATGTAAAAATATATATATAATTTTAAAATTTTTAAATTTAAAAAAAAAATCTTTGCTTACCTGCTAGTTCTGGGAACCCTGCATTTACCAGATCTTCATATAAATGTTTCATGGGATTCTCGCGTCTCATCAGGATCCCATGTAACCAGATGAGCAGCATTCTGTGGCCGTGCTCACAAGAGCTCTTGCTTCCTATGTAAAGCACATGTTTCCTTTTATGCAAGACCTTCATATTTGCTAGATATTCTCTAGCTTTACATATCCTCATTCATTTATTTTCTGTTCTAAGCCACAGTAGAGGGCAAAGGGAGAGAAAAGACTAATACTGTCCCTTTGAACTGTACTTGAGTCCTTTATAGCAGTGGTTCCCAAACTTTTTTGGCCTACCACCCCCTTTCCAGAAAAAATATTACTTAGCGCCCCCTGTCACATACTATCACCACCCCCTTACAGTCATTTACCACCCCCAAATGCACCTGAGGCCATCACCGCCCCCTAGATGGCTACAGCACCCACCAGGGGGCGATGGCACCCACTTTGGGAATCACTGCTTTATAGGATGATTGCTAGGCCCCTCTCTGGACATGTCACACATGTCACTGCTCCAGGCAGAAAACATGGGACACCACCAAATATGCTCTCTAGAGCAGGGGTCGGCAACATATGGCTCTTTCTGCAGGAGCCATAAAATCAATTTTTTTCAGGCGCTGTTCCAGGAGCACGCACTGTGAGCACTGTACGGCTCTCACGAAATTACATTTTAAAAAATGTGGTGCTTATGGCTCTCACGGCTAAAAAGTTTGCCTACCCCTGCCCTAGAATTTACAAATATAACATAGATCACCCTAGATCCCCTTTGCCTAAAGGCCAAGGTAGGTTGGATCTTACCCTTCCCCCTACATTCTCCAGTATGCTTGAAGGGTTTGGGGGGTGTCTAGGTTCTTTGCCATTGGCTCTAGCTCCCATCAGTTATCTTCCCCTCATGTAGGGGATGCATGGGCTCCATGGTAGGGAAACTGGGCATGCTTGAAAGGCTCCTCAATGGTATCTCCATGTTAGGAGAACTTGACATGCCCAGAGAAGAATGGCTGACAGAAACTCAAACCATGAGATTTGGGGCTTCAAACTTCTTATTTTCTGCTATAAATCCAATCACAACATACAGGGCCTTCAAAGTATACACACCATTCATATGAGATTGTTGTGGGGTTTTTTTAAGCCCTTACCCTCCATCTTAAAATCATTCCTGTCTCTAGGCCTGGCTCTCAATCACTGAACTTCCCCCATAAGAACTTTATAAATATTATCAAATGTATATGTAACGTAGGGGACAACTAGGTGACTCAATAGAGTGAGAGCAAGATCTAGCAACAGGGGTTCAAGTCTGATCTCAGATACTTCCTAGCTATGTGACCTTGGGAGCAACAGGAGATCCTGGGTTCAAATTCAATCTCAGATACTTCCCAGCTGTGTGATCCTGGGCAAGTCACCTGACCCCCATTGCCTAGCCCATTAGTGCTTTTCAACTTGGAACCAATACATAGTACTGATTCTAAGATGGAGGGTAAGGGTTAAAAAAAAAAGATTATATGAGAGGCACCCAAGTTTGAATCTAGTAAGTGTAAAGCTAATTTCCTTTAGGGGTGAGTTTATCACCTTGCAGGTGGTACTTCTGTGTGAATGGCAGAGGACAGGGGCAAGAATTATCATCACTCTCTGAGGGATTTATGGTAAAGAACGCTACCCACATTCAGAGGAAGAACTGCAGGAGAGGAAACATAAGAAAAACAACTGCTTGAACGCATGGGTTGAGGTGGACATGATTGGGGATGTAGACTCGAAACGACCACACCAATACAACTAACAACCATATGGAAATAGGCCCTGAACAAGGACACAAGTTACAACCAGTGGAAATGTGCGTCGGCCATGGGTGAGGGGAGAGCGGGGGGTGAAGGGGAAAGTAGGGGTATGAAGCATGTAAACAGGTTAAAAATGAATATTAATAAATGTTTAAAAAAAATTATCATCACTAAGGCAGCATGATGCAGTGGCTCTGGCATCAAAGAATCTAGGTTCATATCTCTTCTCAGAGGCTTACTATTTGTGTGGTCTTGGGCAAGTCACTTAATCTCCCTGGGCCTCAGTTTCCTTGTCTATAGAATAAAGAGGTCAGATTAGATGGCCTCTAAGGCCCCTTCCTCAGATTTTGGTAATACAATATATATAAGATCAACAGTAATGAATGGAAACCAGCCTGTTCTCTAACTCTGACAAATGTAGTTTAGTTTCACTCCTGTAATTCCTTTGAAGTATTGTCTTTCAGTAACTGCTGTAGAACATTTTGTAGAAACCAGAAATGCCAGAATAGCCCATTCACTACAGAGTAATCCTAAGAAATATTATTCTTTAGTTGCCTTTATTGTGGTGGCCATTTATCAAGCACTGGTGGCCAAGCAGTCACAGAACAACCAGGTAAGGAAGGACCTAGGGCATTTCTTTTGGTACCCATTCTACTCTGGGTTTATTTGGTCAGAAAATATCAATTCCTTTTTTAGATAAAGACCCCTTTATGATGACTCAAAAAAGAAATAACGATTTGGAAGAATTGTTTTCAAGGAGATTCTCCTTAAAGAGTCATTGGCTAAAAATTCCTAAAAACCTTAGTAATCTTCTTTCACAGGATGAAAGTAGCTGCTAAATGCTGGTCCTCAGCAATTAATCAGAGACTTCTAGTTTCATCCTTCCTTGCTCCCCTTTTCTTCCAGTAAATTCCACTGGGTTATTACCTGACCACTGTTCTTCAATAGCTTTGATCTGTTCATCTGAAAATTCCCAAGAGCGAGCCAGCTTCCGCCACTCTTGGGCTTTTAGTTGATGGTAAGCCAACTTCCAGAGGCAAGAGCGGATCTGCTTTGTCTCCAAACTGTGATCTTGTTTGAATGTCAGAGCCAGGCCTGTGGGTGAGTCATAGTTCTTTTCTTCATGGTCCTAATTTGAAAATAAAGATAACAGACAATTTCAGATGTGCTGTGTTTATAGTCTTAATCAGAGTATTTTTTCTCCCTTGATAAAATTGATAAAGGGCCAGTCTAAATGATTTGTTCAGGACCATTTGTCTTCAGGCCAAGTTTTATCATCCAAAATGCAAGGGAATATCTCTAGCAAAAAATATAAAACACTGCCTGTCTGACCTTGAGATGTGGGGATTCTGCAATAAGTAAGTACATGTTTTCACCCCAGGACTGACCATCTGATTGAGGTTAGAATGCCCAAGGGGAGAATGAGAATGGCTCAGCCAGGCCAATGTCACTTAACAGATAACCTTCAACACACTGACTCTCTTCCCACTCCCTTTGACAGTTCCTCCCTAAACTTTCTCGTTTGTTTTCATTCTTCAAGGTTGAGTCTCTCTCATATTTGTAATCTCGACATCTTTCATAACCAGGGTAGTTTTTTTCAGGTGTGACCTTGTAAAAGCTCATTTGTTTTTTTCTTCTCCCTGGTCACAAAGTACAAGGTTGTGGGGGGGGAAAGGGGATAGGAATGAGAGAATCACAAAAAGAGATGGAAGGGAATTCTGAAACCATCTCTCCCAAGCCTCTTTTCTTACAGATGAGAAAACTAAGGACTAGAGAATTCAAAACAAAAAACTAATGAAACCCTCACCAACAGCAGATCTTAAAGCTAGGAAGATCAAGGTTCGAATCCTATCTTTGGTACATGTTTAGACAGCTAGACAAAGGTTAGTATAATTGGAGCAAACAATATAATGGATGTAAACTGAAAAGCTCCCCTGACCCCAAAAGCAGGACCCTGAGCCTCTACTGGTAGGCCATTATGCATGTTCTGAATCAGAACTGAAGGATTTGGCACTTTGAAATGAAAATATATTAGTGCTGGGTCATAGGTCAGCTAAAGTCATCAGTAGACTTTAACAGGAATAACTCTACCTCCTGGGACTTTCTCCTTTCCTTCCTTCTAGAATGTATGGCATGTAATTTTCTCAGAAACTTCTCAGGACAAGTCTGAAATGTGCACTTATAATAACTAGAGCATTTGCTTGGCTAGGAAAGTGTGAGGTTGGACTTCAGGTCTTTGGCTGCATCATCTGCCTTTCCCTGAGCAAAGATTACTAAAATGTGACCTTGAAAAGTCACAGCCTTGGAAGCTACCTTATGAGTTTGAGAGGTTAGTGACCCCTGAGCCCCTCAATTATTCTAGTTACGGTATGGGAGGTGCCCCCTACAGCTACTATGGTACCACCTGGGGGAGAAGATAACTAAGGTAAACCAAGAGGGGGATCCAAACACCTGTAGAGTCTGACTTACTAGATGTGAATCCTGAGGGAGACAGTGCAAAGATGAGTCAACGATAAAGTAAATGCTGATTCATTATTTCCAAAAAATATTTTATGTTTTTAAGTTTTAAATATCAACCTCCTAGGAAAGTAAAACAGTAATTATGAGTTACTGCTTCATATTTTTCTTTGTTGATATGCATTTTTGTATTTCTAATATTTCTTTTGTGTGAAAGAAAGAAATGGCTCTCCTATAGCTTATTTACTTTGTATATTGAGTTCTTTTCCACTTCTCCATTTGAGAAGAGGTTAGATCTAGCAACAAATCTAAGCTTTAAGTTATTTCCCTGGAGCTCTAGAATTGGGAGCAAGAGGCAATGAAAAAAAGAAATCTAAATCCTCTCTATAGAGACCAGGCTCCCCCAGGACTGATCCATGCATGTGGTTTAACATGCATACAGTTCTCATGAAGAGGAAAGGATGAGTACCTTGGGCCACCTAGACCCAATGGGTCTACCCATAAGAGTAAATTGTGACATATTCATGTAAAATCCAAAAGGGGTTGACATCGTTTTAAAAGACTACTCACAAACTCCATTTAAAACCACTCTAGACAAAATAAAAGATTTGGGAATCTACCTGCCAAGACAAACACAGGAATTATATTAACACAATTACCAAACATTTTTCATACAGATAAAACTAAATCTAAACAAATGGAAAAACATTAATTGCTCATAGATAGGATGAGCTAATATAATAAAAATGACAACCTACCTAAATTAATTTACTCATTCAGTGCCATGCCTATCAAACTACCAAAAAAACTATTTCATAGAATTATAAAAAATTATAGCAAAATTCATCTGGAAGAACAAAAGATCAAGAATATCAAGGGAACTAATGAAACAAAGTGTTAAGAATGAAAGCCTAGCAGTACCAGATCTTAAACTGTACTATAAAGCAATGATCATCAAAACAATCTGGTACTCTGCTGGGTCTGTACCCCAAATAGATAATAAGGAAAAATATTTGTACAAAAATATTTATAGCTGCGCTCTTTGTGGTGGCAAAAACTTGGAAAATGAGGGGATGCCCTTCAATTGGGGAATGGCTGAACAAATTGTGGTATCTGTTGGTGATGGAATACTATTGTGCTAAAAAGAATAATGAACTGGAAAGAACTCCAGGAATTGATGCAAAGCGAAAGGAGCAGAACCAGGAGAACATTATACACAGAGACTGATCCACTGTGACACAGTCAAAGGTAATGGACTTCTGTACTAGCAGCAATGCAATGATACAGAACAATTCTGAGGGACTTCTGAGAAAGAATGTTATCCACATCCAGAGAAAGAACTGTGGGAGTAGAAACAGAATAAAAAAACATCTCTTTGATCACATGGTTCAATGAGGATATGATTGGTGATCACTCTATTGCAAATATTAATAATATGGAAATAGGTCTTGATCAATGATACATGTAAAACCCAGGTGAATTGCTCATTGGCTACAGGAGGGGGGAGAAAGGAGGGGAAGGAAAAAATACGAATCATGTAACCATGGGAAAATATTCTTAATTAATTAATTAGATTTTTTTTAAAATCTGGCACTAAGAGATAGAAGGGTGGATCAATAGAATAGACTAGGGGTAAATGACCTCAGCAATCTAGTATTCAATAAACCCAAAGATCCCAGCTCTGGGGATAAGAACCCACTATTTGACAAAAACTGCTTGGAAAATTAGAAAACAGTATGGCAAAAATTAGGTTTAGATCAATATCTCACACCTTATACCAAGATAAGTTCAAAATGGTTATATGACTTAAATACAAAGAGTGATATTATGAGTAAATTAGGGGAACATGGAATAGTTTACCCATCAGATGTATGGAGAAGGGAAGAATTTATGACTAAAGACTAAGCAAGAGATAGAGAAGATTACAAGATATAAAATGAATAAATTTGATTATATTAAATTAAAGAGTTTTTGTACAAATAAACCAAATGCAAACAAAATTAGAAGGGAAGCAACAACCTGGAGAAAAAATTTATAACAAATTTCTTTGACAAAGGTCTAATTTCTCAAAATACAAAGAACTAAGTCAAATTTACAAGAAAACAAATCACTTCCTGATAGACAAATCAAGTAATGTGAATAGGTAGTTTTCAGATAAAGAAATCAAAACTACCAATAATCATAAGAAAAAATGTCCTAAATCCCTCCTGATTAGAGAAATACAAATCAAAACAACTCTGAGGTACCACCTTATACCTAACAGAGTGGCTAATATGACAGTAAAGGAAAATAATAAATGTTGGAGAGAATGTGGCAAAATTGGGACACTAATGCATTGCTGGTGGAGTTGTGAAGTGATCTGACCATTCTGGAGGGCAAGTTGGAATCATGCCCAAAGGGTCTTAAAAGAATGCATGCCCTTTGATCCACTAATATCAGTATTGGGTTTATATCCCAAAGAAATAAAAAAAAATCTGGGCAAGGATCTGTCTGTACAAAAATATTTATAGCCACACTTTTTGTGTTGGCAAAAAATTGAAAAATGAGGATGTGTCCCTCTATTGAGGAATGGCTGAACAAATTGTGTATATGATGGTGGTGGAATACTATTGTGCTATAAGGAATGATGAACTGCTTGATTTCTATAAGAATTGGAAAGACCTACAAGAACTGATGCGGAGTGAAAAAAGCAGAACCAGGAGATCATCATATACAGAAACTGTAACATTGTGGGATGACCTTAGGTAATTGACTTTGTTGCTAATAGCAATGTAATGATCCAGGACAATCCTGAGGGGCTTATGAGAAAGAATTCTACCCGTTGCTAGAGAAAGAACTGTGGAAGTAAAAATCCAGAAAGAAAATGTATTATTTATCACTTGGTTATGGGATTGGGGGTTTTGGTTTTAAAGGATTGCTACTTTACATAAATGAATAATATGGAAACGTGTTCAAGTGATAATATGTAGGTGTATAACCAGTGGAATTGCTTGTCAGCTCCAAGAAGGGGGAAGGATGAAGGGAGGGAGAAAACATAAATCATGGAATCATGGCAAAAATTCAAAATAAATAAATAAATAAATGTTCACTCTTCTGTTTCAACTCATATCTATGAGTTTTATTTGCTCCCCCCACCCCAAGAAGACTAAAGGTTCCAATATAATCACTTCATTTCATAAACCTTTCCAAGGCTTTCATATCTAATAATAACTCCCAGTTGAAAAATGTTCCAAGGTATGTAAAAATTATTTCCTTACAACTAAAAGATAAATATGTATATATAGTAATATATAATACCTTCTTAACAGTTAAAAAAAATAAGACTCATAGGTAATCCCACAACTAGTTAAGTATCAAAGGGGAGAGTTGGACCCAGGTTATCTGACCTTAGGGTCAGTGTTCTTTCTACCACATCACTTGTGAAATTCATCCCAAAGTTTTCATTACAAAAGCCCATCTGTCTCTAAAGATGCTGCTGGTCACTCAAACTCAATGCCACAACAGGGCTTCCTCTAAGAGGCAGGAATTAAGGGGAAAATTAAGTGTAGTATGGCTCTGTCCAGATCCTTTGTGCATTTAACAGTTTTATTATAATGAGCATCTCTGAGTAGCAAAGGAATAGTTCTATTTTCTGAGTATAGCCCTTTGTACCGCTAGTCATATCTATCAAGACTGCTGGGGCAGCTTAGCTATACAGTCCTTTTGGCATCCTTTAGAAAAGCTTGAGCAGGACTCCAAAGCCCTAATCTCTTTCTCATTTTCAACAGGCAAGAGAAGCACAAAGCTGCCTGCTTGCCAAAAAGCATGTTGTCAGCAAGTGCAGTGGCCAGGTGGAACTGGAGGAAATAAAAGGATGAGGAAATGAGCAGGCTTTAGGAGGCTCTCATTATCTTCAAAAGCACAGAATTTTGCTAACTTATATGAAAAGAAATTTCTTTCTACCCTTCTTTTTTATCAGTTTCTCAGAAATCTGTGAGGACAAAATATGACATTTTTTTTCAAACTTTCATTAAATTCTGAGATATTGAAGCTTTGTTGTAATGGAGAATTCTTTTTTTCAGGAGAAATATGTTTAGTGAATAAAGAACTGGCCTTGAAACGGTGATGACTTAGGTCCAAAACTCTGCCTCTGACATATACGGACTGTGTAAACCTAGGTAAACCATTTCACTTCTCAGGGCTCTAAGCAACTCATAGTAGAAACTGAAAAGAAGGTGCTGACTTTCATTGAGACAGAAGAGTTTCTTTACCTGGGCATAACCAATTTAAATCATTGAAATCACAGGTCTAGTACTTATCCTCCTTTTTTATCCAGCCAAATGGATCCCATAATAAGACCAATCAGAAGTAACTCTTACCCTGCTCAGTAGGAGGTAGAGCCTGGTTCAGACACAAAGTTCCAATTCAGGAACTAAAGAGGGAGAGAGAAGTAAAGCAAAGAAAACACTGACCAGTATCAACAATTATCGTCCAGTATCAAAAATTAGTTTGAATCTAGAGGTCCCCTAAAAGAAGGAGAGGATAACTATATAACAACTGCAAATACGGTCTCAAAGGTAAAAGAATGCATTTTCCTCAAGGACCACATGAATTCCTACAAGTAATGCAGCAAGAACTAAAAAAAATTAAACAAAAGCTCTTCAGGAAAGAATGGGAAGGAGAATAAAAATATCGGAAGAGAATGTAGTAAACTCTACCCAAGAAATGGACTCCTTGAAAACTAAAATAGACCAAATGGAAATCAATGACTCCATGAGCCAACAAGAAATATTAGAACAAAATCAAGATTGGAAATAAAGAACAAAATGTAAGATTTCTGATATTAAAAAAAACTGACCTGGACAATATGACAAAGATATATAACTTAAGAATTCTTAGGCTCTCTGAATTATTATTATTATATTATATATTACTATATTATATATATATTAATAATGAATTATTAAAAGCTTAGACATTTTCAATGTATCTCAAACACCATAAGTTTTTTTTTTAATTGGAGATTTTTTTTTTTTTTAAACCCTTGTACTTCGGTGTATTGTCTCATAGGTGGAAGAGTGGTAAGGGTGGGCAATGGGGGTCAAGTGACTTGCCCAGGGTCACACAGCTGGGAAGTGGCTGAGGCCCGGTTTGAACCTAGGACCTCCTGTCTCTAGGCCTGACTCTCACTCCACTGAGCTACCCAGCTGCCCCCTCAAACACCATAAGTTTTAAGCTTTTGGCTTTATTAAAAGTTATTGCCCTTCATATATAGTAAATCCATTAAAATTTGAAACTGCACAAAGACTTTTGGGACACTCTATATTTCAAGAAATCATAAAGGAAGATTGGCCATATTTTAAATAAAATACTAGCAAGAAAATTACAGCAGTGTATCACAAAGATTATACACTATGACCAAGAGGGAATTATACCAGAAATTCAGGACTAATTCAATATTAGGAAAACCATTGGTATAATTTACTATATCAGTAACAAAACCAAGAGAATTCATATGATTATCTCAACAGATGCAGAAAAAAACCTTTGCCAAAATATCTCATCCATTCCTATTAAAAGCACTACAGAGGGAGCAGCTGGGTAACTCAGTGAATTGAGAGTCAGGCCTAGAGATGGGAGGTCCTAGGTTCTTATTTGGCCTCAGACACTTCCCAGTTGTGTGACTCTGGGCAAGTCACTTAACCCTCATTGCCTAGCTCTTACCACTCTTCTGCCTTGGAGCCAATACACAGTATTGATTCTAAGATGGAAGGTAAGAGTTTAAAAAACAAAATCACTGTAGACAAAATAAAATATTTAGGAATCTATCTGCCAAGACAAATACAGTAATTATATGGACACAATTACGATCTCAGGGAGGAGTTAGGGGAGGGGAAAAGGGTAAGAATTTGGCTTAAACTTTTAAAATTTAAAGGTTAAAATTTTGATTTTTTGATAAGTAAGATGATTTCAGAAAAAAAAAAAAGCTAAAAAGATCTATACAAACTGATAACAGAGCAAAATAAGCAGAACCAGGAGAATTGTACACAGTAACAGCAGTATTGTATGTACTACGATCAATTGTGAAAAACATGGCTACTCTCAGCAATCTGGCACAATTCTGAAGGACCTATAATGGAGAATACTATCCATCTCCAGAGAAATGAAGAAATAAAGGAAAAATGAAAGAAACGGAAGGAAGGAAGGAAGGAAGGAAGGAAGGAAGGAAGGAAGGAAGGAAGGAAGGAAGGAAGGAAGGAAGGAAGAAATTGGGGAGGTCAAAAAGCTGGGGATTACAAAATGGTGTCCTGCTGAAACTTGAGATTTCCCCTCCTTTCCTACTGAGATAGAGAACCATGTTGGGCATTGATGCATCAAAGCATGTCTTTATGTAATCCATGCTTTACTAGACCCTGGGCAAAATTCCCTTCTCCAGAAACAAGAGTATGCTCATCTATTGGAGGGTGACTCTCATATCCTGCAGATGCAGTGACCTGGGTTTGATAGACACATGGCTATCCCCTTTCTGGCTTCCCTAAGACTCAGCTTCACAAGCTTCCATGGCTGGAGATGGACAGGGTAGCAGTAGGGAGATGGGGTAGGGAAGGGGAGTGTTGTGGGGAGGTTACTTGGCTTGCTTGGGGCAGTGTGTGTCAGCAATATTAGTGGTTGATTTTCTGGATATCCTCAAACCTTGTTATGTTAAATAAACTTCTTGGTTTCTTTTTGCTATGATATCACGTGGTTAACAGTAAATTAGTTGTTCTTTTCAGGAAGGGAACTTCAGAGAGCAAATGAGTTATTTGAATAAAAAGCCGAGTAGAATCTCAGAGAGATAATCTGGGCCATTTGTCACATCCAGAGCTCTTGGAACGAAACTCCCCCTCCCTCAGCACCAGAAGCATCCATTATGCCGGCTTTTTGGAGCAAGAGAAACAAGAAAATAAACTTAAATATGAGATTTGGGTTCCAGGCACAGAAAGTATATTTAGGAGTCCAAACTTATTGAGGCCTCCTCCTCTACCCAGTCCTGAATAGGAAAATTTTATGAGAAGCAATGGAAGTTCTTAGACTCAAAAAACCTAGATGTGTCCACTCTCTAATTGTGTGATCTTGGGCATGTGGCTTACCTGTGCTACATCTCGGGTCCCCCATCTATAAAATAAGATAGTAATAATAATGATAATAATAGGGTAGTTAGGTTGTGCAGTGTGTAGAATGCTTGGCCTGGAGTCAGGAGGACCTGAGTTCAAATCCCACCTCAGACACTTAACAGCTGTGAGACCCTAGGAGAGTAACTCAACTCTGTTTGCCTCAGTTTCCTCATCTGTAAAATGATCTGGAGAAGGAAATCACTTCAGGATCTTTGCCAAGAAAACCTCAAACAGTCATAAAACATCAGACATGACCAAAACAACTGAAAGACAACAATAAACTTGTATATATACATATGTGATAAATAACAAGTTTTATTATTATATGATTAAAAAAATACCTGCTTTACTTATCTTACAAAGTTATGATGAAGATCATTTGCCTCCATGGGATGGGAGTGGGGAGAAGTACGACCAGACCAGTGATTTAATTAGTATAGAAAACTCAGTGAGAAAATTCCATCTACCAATGTAAATCACCAAGTGTGCTGCAACTTATACCCTTAGAGGACATGGAGACATTAAGTGACTTGCCCAAGGTCACACAGTCATTAAGTGTCAGATTCAGGCTTTGATTCCAGGTCTTTTTGAGGTGTTTATCTGACCACTGACATCAAGCTGCCTCCCTCCATTTGTAACCATTAAGCAATAGGCTCTGTGCCCAGATGATGACTGAGGAAATGTATAATCCTCAGTCCTCACAGCAAGAATACATTATGCTGAGGCCTGAGAGTGGTGGCACCCTTCCCTTTCCCCAAACCACCAGTCTTGCTTCAGCCCAGTCAGCACCTGCAGTCATCATTCTGGGAATGGAACTGGAGTCTGGTAACTGTTCTTCCAGGTGCTGTGTCCCTATCTACTGAATATGGACAAAAGAAAGTTCTTGCAACCTAAGTGCTTGGCACTGTCCATTGGTTTAACAGTTTCTGAGAAATCAGTGGAAATAATCAGTGGAAATAATATTAAAGAAGCTTTACCTTCCATTTGCTGCAGTGCCCTAAGAACCCTGGGACATTTCCGTCTGTGTCGCAGCTGACATCTTCTTTGTATGTTTTGTCCACCATTACAACGTGAGCTCCTGGAAAGGAGGGACTGTTTCCCTTGTTTCTTTGTATCCCCCATGCTTTCCATAAACTAAGCAATAATAATGATAATATCTAGCATTTATGTTATGCTTATAATGTGCTAGGTCAATGATGTGCAACCTTTTGAGCTTGGTGTGTCAAAATTCACCAAAAAAACAAGCATAACTCGGGTGGTGTGTCACTTGGAGAAAAAAACATAACTTTGCAATATTTATAGTTTAAATAACAAAAATGTATAATTGTCATATATAATTGTATTTAATAAACCAAAAACTAATTATTTAACTTACTTGCTTAGTGACTTCTTTGTTCATCTGTCAATCAGTTTCTTTTGTTGGTCTTGATATTATTTAACTTGTGTGAGGTGCTGTGATCTAAGATAAGTGAGGGGGAGGGGGAATTCTTTAACTAACCTGTCTATTAGTGACTTCTTTGTTGCTGAATTTCATTGGCTAATGAAAATTCATTAGCTGCTAAATCTTCAATTGAAGGTTGGTATTTTGTACACTTCAAGCCCAAGCAAGCACTACTAACTTCATCTGTCAATCTGTTTCTTTTGTTGGTTTTGATATTATTTAAAGCTGAGAATAAGGTCTCACAAAAGTACGTAGAGGGAAAAATTGTGAGTAAAACCATTGATATATTTTTCAGGGTACTAAAAGGGTCTGGTAATTAATTCCAGGCACTCCAAATTTCCTGTTCATAGTGGCACTCCTCTTGATTCTCCAAGAGGCACCTTTCCAGATTCTCAAGCTTTGACCTCAAGTTGACAAACACCTGAGCCCAGATGCTGTCTTGAAATTCTGCAAGTTGCATCTCCAAATCATCAATTTGCATCCACTGGAAACCATTTAATTCCAAACTACTGTAGACTACTACATCAGGATACTTAATTATTTTCATGGTCTGTTCTAAGCTTCCAAATTGATTAAATCTGTCACTGAACTAGTCAAGTTAATGAGTCTAAAACTTGTTGGTACTTTATATGCAAGAGTTCCATTTCATTTTGGACAGCTGTGCTGGCCTTCTCAAAATACTTTGTTACTCAAGGAAAATACTTATAAGTTTTAGTTTCTACATCTCGCTTGAAAATTTTAAGTTTACTTTCAAAAGCTTTGATGTATCCAAACATAATATCAATACTTTTGCCAAAACTTTGTAACTTTAAATTCAGTTCATTAATATGAACAGAGAGATCTGTAAAAAACATCAGGGTGTTGACCCACTTATTGAACTGAGGAAAGTTTCCCAGATCCTTATCCTCAAGAAATAACTTAATTTTTTCAAAGCACTCCATAAAGTGCTCAAGAACTTTGCCTCGACTCAGCCATCTTGCATTATTGTAAATCAACAGTCCACTGTAGATGGACTCAACCTCCAGTAAAAGTGCAGAAAATTCTCGCTTGTGAAGAGGGCAAGCAGCTATTAACTATTTTTGTAACAATTGACATTAAGTCATTTAAGTCGGTGAATCCTTCCTTGGCACATAAAGCCTTCTAATGGATAAGACAATGAAATTGAATGTCCAATAGCTTCCTTAAGCAATTTGACAAATCCAACTTTTGTCCCCACCACGTTTGGTGCCCCATCTGTTGTCACTGACACAACTTTAGAGATATCAATGCTTAGATCACAGAATGTTTATATAACAACCTTACATATTTCGCTTCCTGAAGTACTTGTTGGCACTAATACTAGCTTTATCAACTCTTCTCTCATTGTGAGACCATCAGAATATTGGCCAATAATGGCCAACTGAGCATGTGATGTGACATCAGTAGTTTCATCAAGAGAGATCGAAAAATATTTACAATTACTTATGTTTCTTTTTAATTGATGTTGTACATTTGTGTTCCATCTAATTATTTGGTCTTTTACGATATTTCTACTGATGGTAACTCAGATATTCTCTTAATATTCTCTTAATAATTGTATCTTTATTCTGCATATCGTGAAATAGAACTGGTGCATGTCTTAGGAGAGTTTCTTTAATGAATTCTCTCTCACTGAGTGCTTTTCCATGCTGAGCTATATAGTGAGCAATGCTCAAACTTGCAGATGTTAAATTTGTAGAGCCTTTTACAAATTTAAGAATGGAATTAGATTGGCTCTTATAGAGGTGTAGCTGCTTGGAAATGTATTCCTTCCTTTCATCTTCACTTTTTTTCAAGAGCTGGGAATGATTAGTTTCAAAATGTCTATTTATATTCCACATTCTGCTTACTACCATTTCAGTACATAGAATGCAAAATGATCTGCCATTTTTTTCTATTTTGCCATACATCTCAGTCCATGTCTCTTGAAAGGGTCAGCTACTGCTACTACCACTTCCTTTAGTTAACCTTGGTTTTTTTATTTTTTGAGTTCTCCATCAGGGAGGCAGTGACAGAAGATAGAATTATAGATAGCCTGTTAGCCCTGCAGGCAATTAGGGATTAACTAGCCTAACTGACCACAAGATGGCACATGTAACTGTCTTTTAGAAAAGGGCAGGGTTAATAAGCAGAAATAGGGGTTAATAAGGATGTACAACAGCAATAGTGATGAAATGGAGTCTGGATGATGATGCAAGATAGCATTCCTTATGTAAATTAAGCTAGCTGCCATTATTTCTAATGGCAGGAAATGTCACCCATAGCACCGGCCCTTGCCTCTCCTAGCCTCCCCCTCACTTATCTCAGTAATGATGGTCATTTAGAAATCCATGACACCCCAGAACAGTAGATTGGATGATGGTTGCTGTGGTTATGTGGTTGCTGGCAATGGTAATCACAGAGCCCCCAGAGATGTGTCCCCCGAGGCATTCTGCTGATCCTTGCTCCACTGGCTGGAAGTGAGGACAAAGGTCCCCTAATGGCACAGAAGTCCCAGAACTTGAAGGTCTGTGCCAGAGTTCTATTGTTTTGGCCTACAGACCTCCTGCACAGAGTGTCTACACTATACTACAGCAAATGTTTCATCCTCAGCATGTGACCCCATACTTCTCTGTATGTGGCCGCATGCAGCTGCGTGTCATTGAAAATGGCTACATGTGTGTCATAGGTTTGCCATCAGGATGCTAGGTACTCTGCTAGCTCTTTACAATTATAATATCATTTGATTCTCACAACATCCTGTGAGATTATCATCATAATAATAGCTGACATTTATCCATCACCTACTATGTGCCTATCTCTGGGCTAAGCACTTTATGAATACTATCTCATTTGATCCACAAAACAACCTTGAGAGGCAGGTCCTATTATTATCTCCAATTTGCAGAAGAGGAAACTGAGGCAAGTGAGGATTCAATGACTTGCCCAAGATCGCATAGGTAGTAATCACACGGGATAGGATTTGAACTTAGGTCTTTCTTCCTGACTCCTAGCTGGTCATTCTTTTCACTGTGCCACATATCAGAAATAAATGTTCCATTCATTCCTTTGTTCATTCATGTTCCCTGTAGGATACTAAGACACAAAACTGGTCACTGATATATTTTAGAAAGAGTTTTTCAACCATAATTGAAAAAAAAGTTTTTCAACCAGTTAACCAAGAAGTACATTTGGCCAGAGAAACCAATTTTTCAATGAGTAATTCCATTTCCCACCAAGGTTTTTTTGGTGTTTTTTGCCTTTTGCAAGTTTTCCATTTTATTAATATGTTTTTCTTTTACTAATCATTAATAAGGCATTGGTCACAGGGGCAGCTGGGTAGCTCAGTGGATTGAGAACCAGGCCTAGAGACAGGAGGTCCTAGGTTCAAATCCAGCCTCAGACATTTCCCAGTGTTGGATTTAAAAATCAGTCTGGCAGTCTACTGAATTATTTCTGGCCTGGACAAGCTACTCCCAGCCCCCAAGGTTTCCCAATACAGTCTTCCTTATCTCCCCCTATCATAAACCTAAAACTGAAGCTATCTTATCTGATGGCTATTAACCTTCTTGAGGAATGTTTGTCTATATTTGCCTGCTTATTAATATTTGCCTACTTAATGTATGTTTGCCAAATGCTTCCTGACCCCTGACCCTGAAACCCCACCTCCCCAGATGCTTCCTGACCACCTGTCCCTGGCACTACCTTGATAATTATGTATGTACCAACCCCCTTCCCCAAACATTTCTATATAAACTCTTGGCTGAGAATTCCAAGGGGTCATTCAGGCATGCCTCTCTGCCTAGTGACCCTAGCTATTATTGCTAGTAAAGAATGAGCCTCTTCTTGCATATTGCATTGTCAGTGTGATTCTTCCTCCGGCCATGAACCTGGGCTAGGTATTAAAATTTGGGTACAACACCAGCTGTGTGACCCTGGGCAAGTCACTTGACCCCCATTGCCTACCCTTACCACTCTTCCACCAAGGAACCAATACACAGAAGTTAAGGGTTTAAAAAAAAATTAAAAAATAAGGCATAGATCATCACAATGACATTCAATTAAATTATAGTGTAAATAAAGCAATAATAGAATATTTTCCTTTAAAATTTTTAACTATCTTACAAATATACATTCACAATAGGAAGAGTTGATCTTTCCAGGAATATATGAGACTTCATATAGATTTCCCACCAAGTTAAGGAAGAAATAGCATAGAAAACAGAATACAGCTACTATCCCAGCTACCCCATTTTCCCTGAGGCATAATTTGGAATACCATCCATCCCCAAAGGGAAACTAGAGAGGGGGAGAGGTAGGGCAGAACGTGAGAGCAAGGATAAGAGAAAGGAAGAAGAAGCAAAACAAGGTAAAGAGGAGGAAGTTTAGGTCAGGATTTTTTGATGACTCTCATTTAAAATTTCTCTGTGTGGTGTATGTTTATGACTCTGTGTGGTGGCCATTTGAACTGTGTCTCCCTTGTCCTGATTAAAGACTTGTTCTTTGTAACTACTTTAGTGGTTCTGTGTTTTTCCAGGTAGACAGGGAAGTTTTCTTAGCAAAGATACTTAAGTTGTTGGGTCATTTCCTTCTTCAGTTCATTTTACAAATGAGGAAACTGAGGGCAATAGAATTAAGTGACTTGCCCAGGGTCACACAGCTTAGTGTCTGGAATCTGGATGTAAACTCAGGTCCTCTAGCCTTCTATTCACTGTGTCCCTCCCTTAAATGGAATACAAATATCTTAAAGGAATTTTCTAGCCAGCAGGAAGAATGGGACTGATTGGGATATATGCATTTCAAAAAACCTAAAAGAGCCTCAGGCTGTGAGTTTTGCACAGCTGAGATCCCTGCAGCTACCCAGGCAGCTCTACATAGAACCCTATCACAGCAGATGGCCAGCAGATGGTAGCAGAGAGCAACTTAAGGCAGAACGCAGCATGAGGCTATCACCAGAAGTCACCAGTGGCACCCAACATTGAAGCTTGAAGAGTCCCTAAATATATGCTTCCTGGACACATATAGTCAGTCCTCTACATGTATGCCCCTTCGGTGTATGTTCACTAGCCACGAGTATTCCTTTCCCCACTAAGAATGTGCCATGCTATGCAAAAGTATCTTGTCCTGTATTTTACTGTTCTTTGATTAGATGTCTTTTGTTTTTAATTCATATATCATATGGTTGGTCTAGTAAAAGACTCAGAGCTGTGGGGGCTCATAAACTAGGAGTTTGTTAGATACTGCCCTGCAAGTTGCCTTGAATAAGGTGCAAACATACTGGAATGGTTTGCCATTTCCTTCTCCAGTGGATTAAGGCAAACAGAGGTTAAGTGACTTGCCTTGGGTCATGGAGTAAGTGTCTGAGGCTGCATCTGAACTCAGGTCTTCCTGACTCTAAATCCAGAATTTTATCCACGGAGCCACCTAGCTTCCTCTGAGAACCTCCTTAGTCACCACCGAGCCTCCTAGGTAAAGAGAGGTTAAAGAACTTGCCCAAGGTCATACAGCTAGAAAGCATCTCAGAATAGATTTGTAAACAACTTTAGGGGATCCCTTTCGAAGAAATATCCAAAATTCCCTTCTAGGCAGCCCCACAGATGGGTCCTTCTCTTTCCTTACCTTTCTCCAGGTGTAATATCTCTCAGCTTTGATGATCATATCTACGACGAGAGAATGGTTGCTCCTGGATGCTACAGCTAACGCCGTCTTTCCTTGCTGAGAACAAAAAACAACATGACTGATAGTGGTTCTGATAACCACCACTCATGTCATTTGGGAAGGGGAAATATTAGGGTATAGGGGAGAAGGAGCTATTGGGTTGCCTCATCAAAAAAGAAACAAAAAAAGTCTTAGGACTTCCATATCTATATATCCGTCTAACCCGTGGCTGAGAAATTCGGCTCAGAGCATAAACAAAATCACATTACTTTCTTCCACTTAACCCCCAACCCTCTCCCTGTATAGAGTAGACAAGGACTCTAGGTCGCCCCTACTCCACCTGCCTGACATTTTATCCTATTGTTACAAAGAGCTCAAGCACCAAACAACGGGGGCCAAAAGGTGACCCAGATGAACAGGCCTGGTCCTGATACAAATTGTGAAACAGATAAAACTCTTGGTCTTTCTTATCCCCCAATGCAACTCTACTTCTTGCCCTTTCTTCCCTTGTAGAAGTCTCTAGCTTCTCCCTTTCTCCCCCTAAAAAAAAAAAAATTGAAATAAAAATGGCCCAGGTCCTTCATTGAATTGGCTTTCTAGTCCCATTCCCCAAACTTTTACCACATCCTCCCTAAAATTCACTTACTGTATGAGACACGGAGGCAATGCCACAAGGTAAATCCACTAAGTGTGGAGTCCGAAAGACTAGCTTTCTGACCCTTGGCAAGACACAAGACTTTTCTGTGCCTCCCCATTCCCTCTTCTGTAGAATCAGGGGATCCAAAATCTCTTGAAGCTCTGAACCTATGACCCATTTCCCCCTTTGAGCCCTGATTGGTGTCTGCCAAGTCTCCTAAAATAATTTGAGCTAAGGTTTTAGTGGTAGACTTTACTCCTTATGTCAGATACTCTGTTCAGCACCTGTATTAAGCTCTTATTGTATGTTAGACTCTGTTAAACACATTTACTAAACGCTCTATGTTAGACGCTCTATTAAGCACCTAGTATGTGCTGGACACTTTGTGAAGCGCGTTTATTAAGTTCTTACCGTATGTTAGGCACTCTCTTAAGCACATTTATTAAACACTTTTATTAAATATATTGGACACTCTGTTAAGTACGGGCAAATCTTTGCCCTCAAAAAGTTCACATTTTAATGAGGAGACAACATACAAATGTAAAAGATACATACAGAGTAGAGAGAAAGTAATCTTAGAGGAAAGAGGCTGGAGGGGTAAAAGGATGGGGAAGACAGACCAGGAAAATCCCTTTGCTGAAGTTGGCATTTGAGCTGAGTTCTGAAGGAAGTCAGGGAAGGTAAAAAGGAGAGGTGAAGAGGGAGAGCATTCCAGGCATGGGGGACAGAGGCATCGAGTCAAGAGATGGAACATCCAATGAGAAGGATAACAGGAAAGCCAGTAATGGCTTCCAGGGGAGTACAGTGTTAATCTGTTACTGTTGCTATAGTGGATAGAGTGCCTGACCTGGAGTCAGGAACAGTCTCAGACATTTACTGGCCGTGTGCCCTTTAGGCAAGTCTTTCCCCCCTTGCCTTAATTTCCTCATCTGTAAAATGAGCTGGAGAGGGAAATGGCAAACCATTCCAGTATCTTTGCCAAGAAAACTCCAAATGGATTCACAAAGAGTCAGACACGCCTGGAAAATTGCACACCAACAGATGGCTTCTAGGGGAGTTAATTTTAAAGGAGTGTTCAATTAAAAAAAAAAAAAAAACTGAAAAGGGGAGCTGCTATGTGGTTCAGTGGATTGAGAGCCAGGCCTAGAGATGAGAGGTCCTAAGTTCAAATCTAGCCTCACTTTCCAGCTGTGTCCCTGGGCAAGTCACTTGACCCCCATTGCCAAGCCCTAGCACTCTTCTGCCTTAGAACCAATGCATAGTATTGATTCTAAGACGGAAGGTAAGGGTTAATAAATAAATAAATAAACAAACAAACAAACAAATAAATAAATAAATAAATAAAACATCTGAAAAGGTAGGAAGGGGACTGGTTGTGAAGGGCTTTAAAGTCAAATAGAGGCTTTTATATTTGTTCTGGGAGGTATAGGGAACCACTGGTGTTCACTAAGTGGGGGTGGGGGAGGGAAGTTGGATGGATAATAGTCAGATGTGCACTTCAGGAGAATCACTTTGACAGCCAAGTAAAGGACACGTTGGAGGGGCAGAGACCAGTTACAGGGCAATAGCCCAGATGATAAGGGCCTGGCTGCAAGGGCAGTGACTGTATGAGCAGAAAGGGATGTAGAAGATTGCTAAGAAGAAAAAAAAAAACGACGAGGTTGACAAAACAAGAACTATAGAAGGGTTGTCAAGTTCAAAGAATATTTCCTTTACCCAGTACTGCCTTCTACTTTGGTAGAGAAACATGAAAACCTCCTGGACTAGAACAACCAAAAAAGGAAATGGGTTTGCTTTTAGTGTGTTCCCTTGTTGGGGAGATTTTCGTGGGAATTTCCAGGTTCTTCTATCAAACCAAGTAAACTGTTGGCTATTCTCTGTGTTCTAAAGGCCAGTCTCAAGGTTGGTCTGTTCATTTCAGAGCACAATTGGCCAAGATCCTGGGATATGGGACTATCAGGATAAATTCAAATATATGGCAAGAGGCATCTAAATCCAGAACCCCTGTCTGCTATCTCTGTGGTACAAGAGGCCTTGAGGAACTGTGTCCCTAGCTCTATAATGCTTGAATGCATCTGGAGACTCGCGAGAAATCCAATTCCCACAGGCACCAGTGTTGGCTATTTTCCATGTACTGAGAGTCTTAGATGAGTCTGAAAATTAGGGCTGAAAGCAATCAGCCTCTAATCAGGGGCACAGTAATTGGATTACAAAGTACTGCTACTCTGAGGCCTTTGCACAACCCCCTAATCTCTGCCATCTGAGTGCTGGCTTTCAACACACCATTCACAATCATGGCAATTAGCCTGTTAGGCAAGAAGCATGCTGGGAGCCAAAGGTTTTTTTTTTCTTTTTATGCTCTTAGGAGAACATTTTCCTTAGTAATATGTGCTCAAATGGGAATCTGAAGACTGCTGATATTGGTATTATCATTAAGCCTATAATACTCCCCAGAGGTTAAACTTAAGGCAGAGGGGAGAGCCATACTAGGCCATAGCTATTACACACTTTTCTATTTCTTTTTTCTATCCATTAATAATGTGCCAGGTCCAGGAAGCATCTCATGCCTGGGGTGGGTGAAGCATAAATGCTTGAAGAGGAGATTAGTGAAGCAATTTGAATGCATAATGTCCCTATGAGATAAGTACTATGGGTATTATTCTCTCTCTCTTTTTTAAACCCTTACTTTCTGTTTTAGTTACAACTCTAAGGCAGAAGGGCAAGGGCTAGGCAAATGAGGTTAAGTGACTTGCTCAGGGTCACACAGCTAGGAAGTGTCTGAGGCCACATTTGAACCCAGGTCCTCCTGACTCCAGGACTATATTCACTGTGTGACCCAGGTGCTCCCTCTGGGTATTACTATCCCCATTTTACAGGTGACTCAGTAACTTGTTCATTGTACATAGCTCATATCACAGACAGGATTCAAACTCCCATCTTTTCTGACCCTAAATTGAAAGCTCTTTTCACTGCAGCTTAACTTTCAAGGAGGATGAGGGAGGAGGACAGAGGGGGTTAGATGGGGAGTATTTCCAAACTATTTACTACTGAGGAGACACCATGAGACAAAGCCATCTTTGTCAGTATTATCCATTATTTCTATTCCATCTAGGGATATGGGGAGATTTCTAGGTAGCATGGGTACAACTCCAAGGCTTTAGATGAAATCCGTCAAGCAGAAAGTAAACTGACTGATTCTTAGTTCCAATACAGGGCTGAGCTACATTTTCTAGGCCATCATAAGCAGCCTTCATAAGCAGTTTACATGTCTGCCCCTGCTCCAGGACTTTTGGCTAGTTCAAGAATTAAATTAAAATGATGATAAAACTACATTCCATCAGACCTGACTAGTGCGAAGATGGTCAGATATGAAATTGGTGGAGTCAAAGTTTACCTTTGCCCTGTGAAAAAGAGGATTTCCAAAAAGAACAATAGTAAAATTAAATGCTATATATAAGAATCAAACTTGATTCCAAGTAGAGATGGGGGGAAAAAATTTCCTCCCTTACCTCCTTGCATAAGTAGGGGTCTGTGAGTGAGGAATATTATACATATTATCAGTAGGAACTGATATATTAGTTTTGCTGAGCTACTTAAATTTTTTTTTTAATTTGTGTGTGTTTGTGTGTGGGTGGGTGTGGGTTTGGTGGGGAAAGGAGGGAGGAAGAATAGATTCAGAAAATTGTAGTTGATGTCAAAAGAAAAGAAGTAAATAATAATTAAAGAAAGGGAGAGATCCCTAAGCAAGCAAATACTTTTCATCAAGATTGAGATCAAGAGGTTCCTCCACCCCCTTTAAAGGTCAAAGAATAAGGAAGCTTTTTAGCACCTTAGAAACCAACAGTTTCTAAGTTATGAATAATTTGTGTTTTAAAATTCATTTGGAGACTGGCTTTAAGTAATAGGAGTTAATACACTTTGGAAGACAGAAAGTGACTTTTGACATCAAGCTGGCCTTTCATGTGAAGATGTGTTAACACTGAGCCTGGAGCAGAAGATAGTTACCTTATCGACAGCCTTGAGATCACAGCCTGCCTTCAGCAGGGTTTCCACCAATTCCACATTCCCACGGTCAGCTGCTAAGTGCAGAGGAGTTTGCTGCTTCTGTAACAATAATTTTGATGTTCAGTCCTGTCTGTCTCTTTGCGACTCATTTGAGGTTTCCTTGGCAAAGATACTGGAGTGGTTTGCCATTTCCTTCTCCAGCTCATTTTACAGATGAAGAAACAGAGGCAAACAGAGGTAAGTGACTTACCCAGTCACCCAGCTAGTAAATGTCTGAGGTCACATTTAAACTCATAACAACTCTATAAAATTAGTTCTATTCCTATTCCTATTTTATAGATGAAGACGCTGGGACTATAAGGTTAAATGATTTGTCCAGGGTCAAACATCTCTAATAAGTATCTGAAGAAAATTCAAATCCAGATCTTCTTGACTGCCACACAATGATTCAGTCTTCTTTGCTTCATTTATAAAGCTTTTTAGGGTTTACAAAACACCATGTTCAGCAGCTCATTTGAGTCTCACAACTACCAAAGAGGATCATGAGTGCCATTTGCTATTCAAAGGAAGGTCACACAACATGAAGCCTCAAAAGGAAAGTCGGGATGCTTGGTTTTTCAAGCCAGAAGGAGCATTAGAATAACTTATTTAGTCCTGACCTAAACTACCATTCCAATTTTCTTTTTCTCAAACGAGGCAGCTGATTTCTAGAGAGGAAGTCTCTTGCCCAATGCCACCCAGTTAATACTAATAGTTCACATTTCTAGAACTTTAAAATGTTTCAAAACATTTCCCTAGTTTGTGGCCAAGCTGGGTCCCAGAGGGGGCATCACTCCAAATAGTCTTTCTAATTAGGCCATTGTCTTGTTCAACATGCAAAATATATATTAATGCAAAACATACATGGAGTACTAACAAGGTATATTAAGCCTGTCACCTTAATTTTCTTTTTACTCATGGGCCTTTTCTCTTTTCCAAAAAGTCTAGAAGTTAAGAAGTTGCAGGGGAGGGTCAGAACCCCAAGAGACTTTGGCCATTGGCTGTAAGAAGAACCTCTAAGGTGATATTCATTGGACCATCTAGGCAGCATAGAAGATAAAGCACCAGGTCTGGAGTCAGAAGGATCTGGCTTCAAATCTAGCTTCAAACATGGAAGCTGACCTTCCTTTCTTAGCTGTGTGACCCTGGGCAAGTCATTTAACCTGGACTGCCCAGCCCTTACTGCTCTTCTGTCTTAAAGTTGTTACAAAAGTGGAAGGTAGGAGTTTAAATAAATAACCAAATAAAAATAAAGGTGTGAAGATGGGATTAACCCTCCCCTGCCTACTTTTAGATTTAATCACCAGAAGTGTATATACCCCTACTTTATGCTTAAGTGGGAGGAGGTCCACAACCTAGAATGCTAAAGTGGGTGACAACTCAGAAACAACTGACTGGCACCTGGGCAGTCCTAAGAAAATTCTAAAACTGTGATTGGCCCCTGTAAAGTGTAGGAAGGCACAGGAAGGGATGCAAAGTAGGGTCTATAAAAGTGGCAAAAACTTGCTATGAATAGCTCTTTCTCCTTGGAACTTGGCCTTGGAGGAGCTCTGGCTTGGGACCTCAGACTGTTTCTGGTAAAACTGTTCTTGGATCTTCTCCACTTGGACTTTGGATTGGTGAGTGAAAAAAAGGTGACCTTCCTTTCCTGACTGTTGGAGAGATTAACACCAGATAGGCCTGGTGAGTGATACCTAATTTACCTCTTGGCCCTCTGATTGGGCTTCTGGAAACCTGCCAGAGCAAAGCCAGGACCTGGAGCAGATATTTAGTTCATTAAGCTAGATTTCTTACTCTACCCCTTTCTCATTTCTCTACCTTACTCTTTCCCTCTATTTTGTAGATAAATACTACTATAAAGTCATTTGACTTGAGATATATTAATTTTGGCAACTATATTCTCTTATATTTAGTCCAATCTTAATTTTTAAGCCTGACAAAAGGATACTGGTGAATTGGAGCTTAGGATTGAGAATACAACAAGGAACCACAAGGAATCCTGGCCATTCTACAAATAGTCCCTGCACACTCCAGGGATCCTCATGTAAGACAAATCATTGACACAGACAAACTTATTGAAGAACTAGCTACTACAGTCTGATCTGCAATAGGCTCTAAAGATCATTTAGTTCCACAGCTCTCAAGCTTATTGATATCAACACTCCTTTGTCATTTTTCAGTCATATATGACTCTATCTGACCCCATTCAAGGTTTTCTTGGTAAAGATACTGTAGTAGTTTGCCATTTCCTTCTCCAATTCATTTTACAGATGAGGAAACTGAGGCAGGCAGGGTTAAATGACTTGCCCAAGGTCACACAGCTAATAAGTATCTTGAATCCAGATTTAAAACTCAGAAAGACAAGTTTTTCTGCCTCCAGGCCTGATGCTCTATCCACATGCCACCTAGTTGCCCCCATTAATTGTTAAACATAAATAACATTTTTTAAAAAAACCTTTCTAAAACATGAAAAAATTACGGATATTGACATTCTTTGTAATTTTTGCAAATATCTTTAATATCTAGCTTAAAAGGTATCTTGATGCTTATACCTGCTTCTACATTCAAGCTATTATAATATGTTGTTTTGGTCAAAGTCTAGAAAGATAATCTGGCCTCCCAAAGATATGGAAAAGGGAGGAGTTTTAATAGGTAAATTACATTTTAGGATTATTATGAACATTTTCTTGGCCCCTGTGAAAAGGGAAGGAGGGCAACCTTAAGTCTATACATTAAGAACTGCTGTTTATCTAGTCCTGGGATGGTAAACCTATGGCATGCATGCCAAAGAGGGCACACAGAGCCCTCTCTGTGGGCATCCACATCATTGCCTGCCAGAGTTGGTTACTAGAAAGGCAGAGGACCTCGGGCAGAGCCATTCCCTTCCCCTTCTCCATAGCACCTGTAGACATTTTTTCACATCACCTGCCCCTCTTCCCAGCAGCCCAATGGGAGCATTTCCTCCCTCCCCTGTCTGAGGTAAGGGGAGTGGGGGAGGGGGCACAGCACAACACTCAGTCTCTAAAAGGTTCGCCATCACTGATCTAATCCCAGTCCATCACTTTGCTGATTAGAGAACTGAAGCTCAGATAGATTGTTATATGACTAAGTTATGGTATAATGCTACTTTTAAGATATGAGAGCATAAAGGGGACCATCCCAACATTCAACAAATATAGAGATTCAATGAATCAAAGAATAGAAACTCACGTTTTACATAGCTTTAAAAAAAAGAAAGAAAAAAACCTTACCTTCTGTTTTAAAAGCAATATTGTGTATCGGTCCCAAGACAGAAGAGCTGTAAGGACTAGGCAACTAGAATTGAGTGACTTGCCCAGAGTCACACAGCTAGGAAGTGTCTGAGGTCAGATTTTAAACCAGGACCTCCAGGCTCTAGGTCTGACTCTCAATCCACTGAGTTACCTAGCTGCTCCCTTTTACAAAGCATTTTCAAGTTTTAGGGAGATAGGTGGCACAGTTATTGTGTGATCCTGGACAAGTCATTTAACCTCTGCCTCAAATGAGTTTCCTCATCTATAAAATTAAATTAATAATATCACCTACCTCCCAGGTAGGACAGCTAGGTGCAATGGGTAGAGTGTCATTTCTGGAGTCAGAAAGATTCATCTTTCTGCATTCAAATTAGGCCTTAGAAACTTGCTAGCTGTGTGATGCCAAGCAAATCGCTTAAGCCTGTTTGCTTCAGTTTCCTCATCTGTAAAATGGGCTAGAGAAGGAAATGGCACACCATTCCAGTATCTTTGCCAAGTAAACACCAAATAGGGTCACAAATAGTTGAACAAGATAGAAACAACTGAACAACAGCAACACTTCCCAGGGTTGCTGTGAGGATAAAAGAAGATCATTTTGTAAAATGCTTTGCTAACTTTAAAGCTCTCAATAAATGCTAGCTGTTGTTATCATTATCATACAGCTATTATCTTATTTGACCTTCACAAATAACCTGAGGTTTCTAAAATAGTCAAATTTAGATTCTGAAACTTTAAAATCTCAAACTCATTTTTTCTACTTACAGTGGTCAGAGAAACATAATTTTCTTTCAAATAAAGGAATATTTTGTTGGATTTGGAACTTGAATGACCAGAAACAAATACATTTTAATGATTGCATGTTGACTTAGAAGGAATTTTCTGGTATTGTGTTCCAGAGGATCTGAGCTTGGTTCAGTGTGTGTGAACATTTTTATTAATTACTTTGGATAAAGACCAGACACTGACTGGGGAATGCTAGGTAGCTCCATGGATTGAGAGCAATGCCCCCAAAAGGGAGGTCCTGGGTTCAAATGTGACCTCAGACACTTCCTAGCTGTGTGGCCCTGGGCAAGTCACTTGACCTCCATTGCCTAGCCCTTACCACTTTTCTACCTCGGAACCAATACACAGTATTGACTTTAAGACTGAAGATAAGGGTTTAAAAACAAAAAAGACAATACTATACTCATCAGATTTACAGATAACCCAAGGCTAGGAGAGATAGCTAACAGTCTCAGATCTCCCACTGACCAGCCATACAATCCTGGGACCATGCCCTTGGAATAAATTTAACCTCTCTGGAGATTAGTTGGGTTCATCTATAAAATGAAGGCTAGAAGACATTGAAGATTCCTCCAAGCCCTAAGGTTCTTTGGCTTTAAATCATATTTATTATTCTGTCTCAGCATTTCCAGATGGAGTCAGTGATAGATTGATCTAATGGTGGGTTTGTTGCTTCTTCAGTTAATTGAATCCATGTAATTTTTATACTTCGTGTGGCCTTTCTGTCTTCAGGCTAAAGGAAGACATATTAATGACTTCAATATAGAAATACAGCTTCCTTCTTGTGGAAAGGGGCCCCCTGCCAATGCCAATGCATCATATTTGGGGAGTGGTTCTTGATTTAGAGATTCTTCTGGCAGTAGGCCTCCAAGCCATTGTTTTTCTATTAAAATATCTGGACAGGTCAAACTCGAGCTGGCTCCTATTCATGTGCCAGAGGAAGCCTGAGCTCTGTGTGTGTGCGTGCCCTTCTGAACAACTGGCCCTTATCCTTCAAGACACCTCGACCTTCCAAACAACATGAAAAGGAACCCAACATTTATAGGAAGATAAGGAAACTCCAGTGCGTTCTGCCTCTTTGCTTACCTGATTTAAGGCATCCACATCGTGCTTAGCTCCCAGTAAGTCATTCACTACGGTGACGTGGTTGTTGATGATGGCCAAGTGAAGAGGGGAATCCTGCTGCAGAAAGACAGATACCAATTCAAAATTGGGCTGCTCTTCCTCACTGTATTACTCATACACTACTGCAATGTGGTGTCATGTACTGGCATCAGACTCAGAAGTTATGAGTTCAAATCTCATTTCTTCCACTTATTCACTTGGAAATTGGAAAGATTAGAGGATCCCAGATCTAGAGCTCGATGGGACCCATTTGAGAGGCAGTATGACACAGTGAATAGAGAGAGCTGACTGTGGACTCAGAAAGATCTGGGTCACATCTGCTACATCCTGGCTGTGTGATCATGGAGAAGTAACTTAACTTCCCTGTTCTCTAGGCCAAAAGTATCAAATACCCGTGGAATGGGAGAACAACATTGAAATGTAATTTGTGGGGCAGCTAGGTGGCTCAGTGAATAGAGAGCCAGGCCTAGAGATGGGAGGTCCTGAATTCAAATCTGGCCTCAGATACTTCTTAGTTGTGTGGTCCTGGGTAAATCACTTAACCCCCATTGCCTACCCCTTTTCTGCCTTGGAACCAATGCAAAGTATTGATTCTAAGATATAAAGTAGGGGTTTAAAAAAATGTAATTGTGGAAAAAATAAAATACCATTTAAAAATGTAATTGGAAAATGGTTAACAAAATAAATAAAAATACCCTAAAAGAGATAATGTTATATTTTAAAACTAAGTCAATATATAGCCCACAGGGATACTTATTGTTATTATTGAGTCTGTTCGGTCATGTTAACTCTCTGTGATCTCACTTGAGGTTTTCCTGGCTTAGATACTGGAGTGGTTTGCCACTTCCTTGTCCAGATTTTTTACAGATGAGGAAACTGAGGCAAACAGGGTTGAGTGACTTGCCCAGAGTCACACAGCTATTAAGTAACTGAGGTGTTAAGGATTAACAAGTTTCTAAAATATTCATAGCTGTGCTCTTTGTGGTGGCAAAAAATTGGAAAATGAGGGGGTGCCCTCCGATTTGGGAATGGATGAATAAATTGTGGTATATGTTGGTGATGGAATACTATTGTGCTCAAAGGAATAATGAACTGGAGGAATTCCATGTGAACTGGAAAGACCTCCAGGAATTGATGCAGAGGGAAAGGAGCAGAGCCAGAAGAACATTATATACAGACTGAGAGATTATGGTACAATTGAACGTAATGGACTTCTCTACTAGCAACAATGCAATGACCCAGGACAATTCTGAGAAAGAATATTATCCACATACAGAGAAAGAACTGTGGGAATACGATTGGGGATTTTGACTCTAAACGAGCACCCTACTGCAAATATCAATAATATGGAAATAGGTCTTGATCAATGACACATGTAAAACCCAGGGGAATTTCACGTTGGTAGAGGGAGGGGAGGAGAACATGAATCCTGTAACCATGGAAAAAATGTTCTAAATTAATTCAATAGAAATTAAAAAATTAAAAAACAAGACAAAAAAACTACATCAATATGCAACCCACAAAGATACTTATGTGTGGTTTAGTGGTCTCCATATGCATTTCAGTTTGACACCCCTGCTCTAGGCAACTCTAAGTTTATCTGATTTGTATAGGTAGGGAGAGTTTTCTCTGGAGGATTCTTGATATCAAAGAAATCCTATTTTCTTTTGCCCTCCCTTGCCCTGAAATTCCTTTATATTTTTATATTTTACATTTATTTTCTGTGCCCATGTTGTACATGAGAACTATCATATGATGGAAGTCTCTTGAAGGCAGAGACTTTTGCTTTTGGTTCACTTGCCCCTGGATACCTAGTAGCCACTTAATAAATTCTTGCTGAATTGAAGTTAATTCAATTCCTCTTAGAGCACATAGCCATTTCTAAAGTACCATTGCCAAAGTCCAGTTCTAATGTACTGTTCAAGATTTGTTAGTTGCTTCCTCCTCCTATTCTTTCTCTCCTACCTCAATCTAACCACCAGTGGCACCCAACCCATTTTCTCTTCCCTCTTCTAGCCTTCTGCTTTCCTACTCCCAAACCATCAACTCCCTACACCCTTGGTTAATACCAAACCATAATGCCCCTTTGGGAACTAGAGGCAAAACAAATTGGAGTGCTAGAGGATAGCAGGATGGGCCATTGAGAAGTGCCAAAGAAGGTGAATAATTAAAAATGAGACTGGGATTGGTAGGAACCTAGAGTTACTTGTGTGGAAAATTAATACTGAACTATCATAATTTTCATATGAAACTTTTCTTAAACCTTGGGTTTAGAAGGTCAGCCAGCTTCCAAGTTAAAGTAATTTACTTCCAGACCTCAGGATGTTTTACTGAGCTGGCTTTTGTTGGAAGCCTGCTCCTTGTAGGGTGTGGTGGAGAGCAGCTCCTAGTTTATCTGTAAATAAGAACTCTCTGGGGGAGACAAGTCAACAGGGGCTAACCAACATACCATAGGTATGCCATTTTGGACCTCAGTGGCCCACCCACATGGAAGAATGTGTTGGCATTTTTCAGGTCTGTTGACATCCTTACAATACTCTCCTTTATAATGGGGAGAAATTGAGGTGTCTAAATCTAATTCCTGTGTGACTATTTTCCAATAACTGTCCTGGGTGGGGAGGGAGGGGACTGAGTGATATCAGTACAAAGGATTGGCTTATGCCACAGGAAGTATCTCTCTCTCTCTCTCTTTTTTTTTTTTTTTTTTTTTTTAATTTTAAACCCTTAACTTCTGTGCATTGACTCATAGGCGGAAGAGTGGTAAGGGTAGGTAATGGGGGTCAAGTGACTTGCCCAGGGTCACACAGCTGGGAAGTGTCTGAGGCCGGATTTGAACCTAGGACCTCCCGTCTCTAGGCCTGGCTCTCAATCCACTGAGCTACCCAGCTGCCCCCAGGAAGTATCTCTCTTTGGCCCCTCTTCTGGCCAAACTGTCACTCTCTCTGGCCCAGCTTTCCTACCCACATGCTCAAACTTTTGCCCTCTTTTCTCAGGTCCTGATTTTTGTTCCCACTCTTGTTTGTGGGTATCTTTTCAGACTGTGGAGGGAATCCATTGGCTAATTAGATTTTCTTTGAGCCATCTTTTAATAAACTAATTTTTGAAATTAAAAAATACAACCTCCAGAGAATTTCATTCTTTACCCTTAACATAACCCAAAATGTGGAGAGTCAATGATAATATTTAGGGAAAGGGAATAGCTAGATTGGAAAGAATGGGTGATTCAGAGATGTGTCATTGAGGAAAGGTGGATGAGTGGCTAAGCAGGCAGGTGTGCCCACAGGCAGATCAGTGTAAACAGGTGTGGGGTTGGTTGAATAGAAGACTAATTGATAAAGCAGGAATGATAACTCAAAGGGGAGGAAGGCGAAGACTTGAGAGAGAATGAGAGAATGGAAAAGGCATCCAAGTGCCAAGAGGTAGGAGGAAGCATGACATAAGAGAACAGAACACTGAACTAAGTTGGGAGACCTGGGTTCAAGCCTTAGTTGCTACAGTGGTTATTTAAGCCCTCTGAGCCTCAACTCTCTGATATGAAAAAAATGAGAAGGCTCTCCAAGATCCTTTCCAGGTCTGCCCATCTATGACTCTCTACTCAGGTAGGTAGAATTAATTTAAAGGCCAGGAACAGCTAGGTGACTCAGTGGATGGAGAGCCAAGCCCAAAGATGGGAGGTCCTGGGCTCAAATCTGGCCTTAGACACTTCCTAGCTGTGTGACCCTGGGCAAGTCACTTGACTCGCATTGCCTAATGCTTACTGAACTTCTGTTTTAGAACCAATATAGATTATTGGTTCTAAGAGAGAAGGTAATGGTTTTAAAAAAAAAAAAAAGAATTATAGGTCAATGGTGTCAAGCTCAAATAGAAAAGGTTCCTGCAGACCACAGGATAGTTTTAAAATGTAATATTATCTATGTTATGTTATATTTTTATATATTTTGTTAAATACTTTTCAAATACATTTTAATTTGCTTCATGCATCACTGGGACAGGCCAGTATCGGACTCCTCTAATATAGGTCTCCATGACTAGAACAAATTGGACTGTGTTATGAGACATTTCCCATTTCCCCTTTTACCTTCAAACCTTCTTGAACACTCAAGTAGAAGGAAGAAGGGGGAAAAAAATCAGACCAAATAACAAATATTCTTTGTAAGGAATGGCCTTCTGTAGGAAAGGAAAGAAAATTTTTAAAAACAATCTAGGACCCATTTCTATAGCATGTTAATCTTTTAAAGATACTTTCTTCACAAAAACCTAATGAAACAGTTAGTAACAATAGTATCCCCATGATACAGAATAGAAAACTTGATGCAGGTGATGTGACTTTTCCAGGGTCATACTACTAAGGATGAGTCTGAACCAGGACTCAAACTCAGATTTAACCCCGTTTTGAAATGTCAGTGAATACCACTACAGCCCAACTGACATGTTCTGCAAATCAGGAAGTTCTTTGAACTGAATCAAGAAAGTTTCAAGCCAGTTCCAATGAAAACTTTTCATCCAAAACAACCAAACCAGTTCAAGTCACACCCTCAGTCTGGAATTATCAGAACATATAGTAATAGATAATCAGAATCAGAATGAGTAATATTCTCAAGGGGGAAAAAATAGAGTAAAAAAATGTGAAAAGATTTTCTTGGTTTATTTCCAACACAGAAGGTCACTGTCAAAATGTTTGCTTTGGGTGTGTTGGGTCTTTGTGAAAGCCAACATGAAATTCCAGAAACCCAGGGTTAGAATGATTGATTGGATTTTAAAGAAAAAAGATAGCTTTGCAGAAGAGACAAATGATAATTTTTCATAGAGGAACTATGCATTTAGATACCCTAATAAATGTAGTAGTTTCCTCGTCTTCTCAGACAAATTTAATAAGAGAATGGCATCTCAAGCATATATGAAAGTTTTGTTGCTCTAAACATTAAAATGTAAAAAAAAAAACACATTTATTTTTATCTGCATTAGAACTTGTCATCCCTTCCTCAAAAAAAAAAATTATTTCTAAAGAAGACTCTCCACCATAAATAAATATATCTTTCATAAATGTAGCAATCCATCCTAAAACTAATACCTCCTTAGCCACAGTAAAGCATGTTGGTCAATATGACCCACCAAATGATTAATTATTGTCCCCAACTCACCTCGGCTTTCTGATCCAGAACAATGTCTTCACTGAGAAGAAACATGACAAGGGATGTGTGCCCATTCTGGATTGCTATTTGCAAAGCATTAATGTTGTTCTGAGAGAAAAACAAGGTTTGGGGAGGGTGAAAGGATTTTAGTTAGAAATCATAATGAGGCTTTCAACATGGCAAAGACCTATCATTTTAACTGTAAAATGTAAACTTCACACCTTATTAATAATCTTGGCTAACATTCATATATTGCTTCAAATCTGCAAATTATTTTACTCTGTAGACTGAGTAGCAGTAGTCAGAAAAAAAAATTATAACCAGGTGGCCAGCCCTCTGATGGTGAGCACCTCTGAATTTATGTAAAAGTCCAATGGTGGGCCAAAATGGCAGGGCTTCCACTTTGGTCTGACCCACAAACCTGGCATTTTTCTGGTATAGCCTTTAAGAACCAAAGGTGATGTCCACGCCAGATGATCTATCAGAGCAGGACATTAGTAGAGAATTCAGAATGGTTCTAATTATTTTTACAATAGGTATTTCTGGTTGTCTACCATTCATAGAGCTTTGGCACAAATGAATCCATGTTCCCCAAGATGTCAGTGAAGTAGAAGCACAATTTCCTTTCTCCCAGAAATAGGAAATACATTTCTGGCTTTATTTCCCACTAGTTCCCACATAAACCCCAATTATTTTACAAGATGTACTCTGAACTCTGCAGTCCCTGAAAGATACTTTCCATAGTTCTTTTCCCCTGATTCTCACCCATTCTTCAAGATCCTCCTTGTAGCCTTTTCCCAATAGTCCAGTCAAAAGTTCATTCTCACTCTTCTGAACACCTGTAGGCCATATTGTCTGTGTCACCTATAGTTACACCCTGTCTTAGACTGTGTCCAGTTCTGGGTTCCATATTTTAGGAAGAAAATTGACAAGCAAGGACATTTCCAGAGAATAGTGACGAGGAGAAGGAGAAGGCTACCAATTGTGCCTTCATGTGGTAGGAGCAATATTTGCTAATCTGGGTTGAGGCCCAGAGAAGTAAGACCAGATGGCCCCTGATGTATTGGCTAGTTCTACCTAAAGAGACAACCAAACCAGCTTCAAAACTTAATTGTTCCTGGGAACTAAGATATTTAGGCAATTTCCTTATCTTCTAAGGCATTAAAAAAAAAAAAAAACTAGCGCTAGAATACTTGGCAATTCTCTAGCTTGATGGACACTCCTTTGTGAATAGACAGCATTCTGAGTAGACACTGTCAAAGCAAATGTGGAAGGAAGGGAGCTGCATTCAAAAAATGGGAAAGTGTGGGGAAGGAGAACAAACATTTATCAATCTATTATGGGTCAGGCACAGTGCGAAGGACTTTATTTAAGTTGATCCTCACAGCACTCAGGAAGTAGGAACAATTTTCCCAATTTACAGCTGAGGAAATTGAGGCACAGATTAAGTCACATAGGTAGGAAGTGTCCAAAGCCAGATTTGAATTCAGGTATTCCTAACTCTGAGCTCAGCATTTGTTCTATGCACTATTTTTTTTTGAATGTGGGCTAATTTTATTTTTATTTTGAATATTTTTCCAGTTACATATTTCATGTTCCTTCCCTCTCCCCCAAACTCCCCTAACCCCCGCCCCTTAGCCAACACATAATTCCCCTGGGTTTTACATGTATCATTGATCAAAACCTAATTCCATATTATTGATAGTTGGACTAGAGTTATCATTTAGTGTCTACACCCCCAATAATATCCCATGTATTGGGGGGCAGCTGGGTAGCTCAGTGGATTGAGAGTCAGGTCTAGAGACAGGAGGTCCTAGGTTCAAATCTGGCCTCAGACACTTCCCAGCTGTGTGACCTTGGGCAAGTCACTTGACCCCCATTGCCCATCCTTACCACTCTTCCACCAAAGAGCCAATACACAGAAGTTAAGGGTTTAAGAAAATATATATATCCCATGTGTTCAAGTAATTGTTTTTCTTCTGCGGTTCTCCTCAATGTGGGCTAATTTATAAACTTTAATTTGTGAAAGATAACAAAAGACAGTGTGGAGTCTTTAAAAAAAAACAACACTGTTGATTCTAAGACAGAAGATAAGTGTTTGGGTTTTTTTGTTTGTTTGTTTGTTTTTTTAAAGACTCCACACTATCTTTCGTTATCTTTCACAAATTAAGGCCAAAGCAGAGTAAGGGGTAGCTGATGGGGGTTAAATGACTTGCCCAGGGTCACACAGCTGAGAAGTGTCTGAGACTAGATTTGAACCCAGCACTTCCAATCTGTAGGCCTGGCTTTCAATCCGCTGAACCACCTACCTGCCTCATCCATGTAGAGGCTTAAATTGATCGTGAATTAGTGAAAAAAAAACGAAGCACCAAAGTGGCAATGAAATTATTCTTACTAGTCTGTCATTTCCCAGAGTGAATCTGTTTGTTATTTGTTGAGGAAATTTCTTTTGTGAAATGTTATATGGTCTACACATGGCTCATTTCATTCCAGGCCTGCATCTGAGTCACAGGCCTGGCCTACATCAGACCTGGGCTAGATGATTTAATAATGCAAATATAGTGTCCAGAACAAGGGAAGTGATAGTCCTCACAAGGCCAATAATATCTGGATTATTACGTCCAGTTCTGGGTTCCATATTTTAGGAAGAAAATTGACAATCAAGGGCATTTCCAGAGAATAGTGACAAGGAGAAGGAGAAGGCTACCAATTGTGCCAAATAAGTCTTCCCCTTGCTCTGGTGATTCAGCCACAGACCTGCTCCCCTGCTCAGCCTTATCTGTTCCGCCTCCACACTGGTTGCCTGATCCTCTTAAGGACTCTGCCTGGATCTTCAATTACTATGAATTTGAGCTGAGTCTGCCCTATCTTGAGGAGTTTAGCTGCTCTGCTCACCTCCTGCTCACTTCCAGGTCATTCCATTACAACACTAGCTCTCCTAATTCCCCTTTATGTTTTGTCTTCTCTTATTAGAAAGCAAACGCCTTAATCGCGGGGACTATTTGAGCAGGTAGATGACTCCATGGATAGAGAGCCAGGCCTGGAAACTGAAGGTCCTGGATTCAAATGTGGTCTCAGACACTTCCTAGCTGTGTGACCTTGGACAATTCACAACTAGCCCTTGATACTCAGAATCAGTTCTAAGATAGAAGATAAAAGTTTTCTTTAAAAGGGTAGGAATTTAGCAGTATTCATCAAAATAATATGGTACTAGCTAAGAAATAGAATGGTGAATCAATGGAATAGACTAGGCATAAATGACTTCAGCAATCTAATATTTGATAAACCCAAAGATCCCAGCTTTGGGGACAAAAAAAATCACTATTTAAAAGGGTAGGAACTATTTTGTTGTCTTGTTTTGTGACCGCTTCATTTAGCACTGTATCTGGTACATAGAAAGTGCTTAATAAATGTTTTCTCTAACTAACAAGCTTTTTCCCCCCGCTCTTCCTATTCTCTCTGGAGATAATTTCTTCCTCCTCAAATGTCTTCTTGTTCTTTGCCGCCTACTTTTAACCTTGTAACATTCTCATTGTACTATGATCCATAGCATCATAGACTGAGAGCCAGAAAGTACCTTAGAATCCATTCAGTCCCCTCTTCTTGCAGATGAGGAAACTGAAACCCAGAGAAATTCTGACTTGCCCAAGGTCACTCAAGTAGTATGTTAGAATCAGGATTTAAATATGGATCCTCCCTGAACCATTAAAGCCCTGTATTCTTAGTTGGCAAAAAACTGAAGAGACAACTGGTATCTGACTGACAAAAAGTGAATAAAACCTAAGATTTTATGGAAGAGCAGTCACATAGAAAAGCACTGTTTCTTTTGTTTTTCTTTACTTTCTTTTTTAAAATGTGCTCAGTCATATATACTGATTAAAAGGGCTCATGGTAGTTCTCAATAACCTCTGAGAAGTACATGACTGAGTCTCATTTTGATTCCACAGATGTTCTGTGAGGAAGTTGCTGTTTGGTTACTGGAAATGTACTGGTTTATAGTTCATGTAGCTGAATTTTAGTGTTTTGTACACACCCTTTCCTCACCAGGATAAGGTTTCTTTCAAGAAATTTCTCTTTAGCCATTTGGAACAATGACCAAAGATCTCTAAACCTTTTGATCCAGCAATACTACTACCAGATCTGTATCCTAAAGAGATAAGAAAAAAAAAAGGGGGTGGGGGTAAAAGGCCCTATTTGTACAAAAATATTTACTTTGGTTCTTTTCCTGGTAGCAAAGAATTGGAAATTGAAAGATTGTCCATCAGTTGGGGAATGGCTGAACAAGTTGTGGTTGATATGAATAAGAAAGGAATACTGTTGCATTGTAAGAAATGATGATAAGGATGATTTCAGAAAACTCTGGAAAGACTTACATGAACTGATGCAAATGAAGTGAAAAGAACCAAAAACACTATGTACACAGAGGCAGCAGTGTTTTTTAATAAACAACTGTGAAAAAACTAGTTATTCTCAGCAATATAGTGATCTAAGACAATTCCCAGTCTCATGATGAAAAATGCCATTTGCCCTCAGATAGAGAACTGTTGGAATCTAAATGTAGATGAGAACATACTACTTCTTTCTTCTTCCCTTCTTCCATCCCTTCCCTCCCTCCTTTCTTTCCTCCCTTCCTTCCTTCCTCCCTCCTTCCCTTCCTTCCTTCCTCCTTCCTTCCTTCCTCCTTTATTCCTTCCTTCCTTCCTCCTTCCTTCCTTCCTTCCTGATTTCTTCCACAAAATGACTAATATAGCAAAATGTTTTACATGTGTGAAAGGGAATTCTTGGTTCTCTGTGAGTTCACACCTTACTTGATGCTAGGTGAGAACAAGCCAGAAACTTAAGAACTCACACTCAGAAAGGTGTGGTTCCAAAGGTAAGAACTCAGACAATTTGGAAATTGTCATTGGCCCCCGTTAAAAGGGGCAGGGACAGGAAACCACCATAAAAGCCATGAAAATCCCTTAGCAGAGTAGGCTGATGAAAAGATCTCTGGTGAAGGAGGCTAGTAGAGAGTGAACTCCAAAAAGGAAGTTGGCTTCAAGAAGGTCAGCTCAAAGAAGGCCTCAGGAGTCACCTTCAGCTCCAGTCATTGTCTTGGGTGAGTGGATAGCTGGTTTCCCTTCCTGTCTTCTGGAGATAGTTGAATTCTGATTGAAGATTAACAATTCCTGGCTGAGCCAAGCACTAGAATAATATTTAGTTAGATAGGCTAATGTATTTTCTACCCTTTTGTATTTCTCTACTTTATAAATAAAAGATTTATACTTTTCATATATTTAGCCAAACCATTAATTTTTAACACTTACACATGTTTCTACATGTAACATCTTTCTCAGATTGCTTATCTCAGAGGGGAAGGAGGGAGGATCAGAAGGAGGGAGAGAATCTGGAACTCAACAATTTTAAAAAGTGAATGTTAAAAATTATTTTTGCATATAATTGGGGAAAACAAAATATTATTTAAAATAAAAAGAAGTTTCTCTCTCCTTCCCCACTTATTACTTCAATGAACACAGCTAAGAGTATTCAGGGAACCTCGAGCTTTCTACCTCAATTTGTAATCAAGTGAGAGTGGTGGCTTCAGTTTTGTTCTGGCCAGAGTAGAGCATTTTCTGGTCTTTGCCTTTGCTTCAATACTTTTCAGTATATTCAAGTGATAAAACTTAGAGCAATCACCTTAAATTTAGTCCTCAGATGGCATGCAAAGTAAAGAAATGCAAAAATCCAAAACCCAGATATGTCCCCTTGTGCCCACCAGATTCCCCAGCAATGTCATTTGACCTACTGACATAATCTAGGAAACCGTAGGGCCTCGTCATCCACCCCATCATTTAGGATTTTTCTAGGACTCTCTTCTTTTTTATTATTATTGTTTTTTAAATTTCATCTAATTGATTAATTAAGAAAATTTTTCCACGGTTACATGATTCTTGTTCTTTCCCTCCCCTTCTCTCACCCCCGTTTCGTAACCAACAAGCAATTCCACTGGGTTTTACATGTCATTGATCAAGACCTATTTCCATATTATTGATATTTGCACTAGGGTGATCATTTAGAGTCTACATCCCTGATCATATCCCCATCGACCATGTGATTAAGCAGTTGTTTTTCTTCTGTATTTCTATGGACTCTCTCTCTTCTGCTGAACACATATGTTCTCTCTTCCAATTAGAGGATGAGTTCCCCAAGAGCAGGGACCATCTCACATTTTCAATTTGCATTTCCAATATTTAGCACATGGTAGATGCATAATAAATGCTTGCTTACCTCTTTCTTATTTTTTTTTTTTTGGTTTTATTTATCTAGATCTGAAGGAAGAATATTTAGATCTCCCACTATTATGGTTTTACTATCTATTTCCTTCTTGAGCTCTGCCAGTTTCTCCTTTATGAATTTGAATGCTATGCCACTTGGTGCGTACATATTGAGCAGTGTTATTTCCTCATTGTTTATACTGCCTTTAATCAGGATGTAATGACCTTCCCTATCTTTTTTAATCATATCTATTTTTACTTTGGCTTTGTCAGAAATCATAATAGCCACTCCTGCCTTCTTTTTCTCATTTGATGACCAAAAGATTTTGCTCAAGCCCTTAACCTTAAACTTGTGTATGTCCACCCGCCTCATATGTGTTTCTTGTAGACAACATAATAAATGCTTGCTTAATTCATTTCTTCATTCTCTCTCTACCAAAAAAACAACTTCTCTGAAGTGAACAAGAAGAAGGGTGTTCCTTTGGAGTAGACGCCAATGGGGATGTGAGAAATAACTCCAAATAAAAGTACAGACAGCATGAATCAGTCCTTCAAAAGGCCAATCCCTAGACTTTCTCTTGTCCACAGATGATATATGAAGGACCCTCAACAGAAAACCCTGGGTTACCTACTTTATTTGGAATGTTGACATCACTTCCTGCATCCAATAACAATTTGCTACCTTCTTTGTGGCCTCCAGCAACAGCTAAAAAGAATGGTGTTTCTCCATCCTGTAATAATAAAGAAATAAAAGTGACAAGAAATACTCTCATCAACACCCCATGAGCCAATGCCAGCACTCAAATTCTTTCTTTAAAAAAATGACAACAAAACCCTTACTTTCAGCCTTAGAACTGAATCAAAGGATCATTGCCAAGGCAGAAGAACAGTAAGTACTAGGCAATTGAGGTTAAGTGACTTGCACAGGGTCATGCAGCTAGGAAGTGTCTGAGGCCAGATTTGAAACCAAGACCTCCCATCTCTGGGTCTGGCTCCCAATCTACTGAGCTACCTAGTTGCCCCCTTATAATGCCAACAAATGATTTTAACCTCTAAGAAGCTCAAAATAAGAAAGGATTTACTTTACCATATTTACTTACACATTTCCCCCTCCCTCTCTAAAATCTCATCTCTCAGAATTTGGAGGTGGAAATATGTGATTATTCTTCACAAAATCCTCCTCCAGAGGCCTGTTTTATTGTTCCCAGCCAAGGAAGCTGTTATAAAAGTTTGGCAAAATGACAATCAAAGAATAAATAGTTCTAGAACTTAGCTATTATTTCAAAAAATAGAGGGGGAAAAGAATAGAAATGATGTTCAATAGGTTGCAATCCCTAGTTCATTTCTCTACCAAGGAGAAACCTACTCATAATCTTTCTCCCATGTTAGCAGTAGAATGTGTTAAGAATGTAAGCTCTTTGAAGGCAAGAACTATTTTTGGGTTGGAGGATGTATTTCTAGTGTTTAGAACAGTGCCAGAACATAGTTGGCACTTGGGAAACAATTTAGCAATTGTTGAAGTGAATTAAATTAAGAAAGGAAGTGAGAATTTAACATGGTGCTTTTGAGGCCAGTAGAGCATTTCAAGTTTGTTGAATGCCAGGAAAGAACCCTGGATTTGGAGTCAGAAGACAAGAGTTGGAATGCCAGCTCTTCAATTTATTACTGCATGACCTTTGGATTGTTCTTTGGGTTGCCAATTTAGATATGAAGAAGTTAGACTATAAGACCATTAAGGTTCTTTCTATCTAAATCAATGATCCTACAAATAAATGCATTCCTATGTAAAAAGGAATTGGAAAAAACCATCTAAAAATGTATATATTTCTATGGACAAGGGAAATGTATCAAAACTACATTTCCCTTGATCCAACATGGTCCAACTGATTTCCGTTTCCGACGTCTTGACGCAGGGGAGAGCTTAAATCTCGTGGGTTAGGAGGGAGTG
>NC_058130.1:339947899-339966336 GCF_016433145.1 Gracilinanus agilis | reverse complement strand
GGTCTTGATCAAGGACACATGACAAAACCAGTGGAAATGTGCGTTGGCCATGGGTGGGGGGAGTGCGGGAGGTGAAGGGGAAAGGAGGAGCATGAATCATGTAACCATGTTAAAAATGAATATTAATAAATGTTTAAAACTACATTACCCAAGAGCCCACTGACTTCCTGTCATTAAGGGCTGACGTAGACAGGAGATAAATTTGGTGGATTTCTAGGTCTAGGTCTCTTCTCTTGGAATGAGGGCAACTGTGAAGGCAGGACTTTTGAATAGGTAGATTAGCTTGGGATGTGGTTTTATTTTGTTATTTTTTATTCCTTTACTTCTAGTGATTATTAATAAATCTTAAAAACATAACATTTAAAATTATTATGTATTAATTTTAATTTTTGTGGTACTAGCCTAGTTCTTTGCATAGAACTTTGAACTTTCATGAATGTTTGTTGTTTGTTGAATGTAGCTAGCTATGTAATTATGTAGCTAGCTAATTTTTAAAGGTTAGTCTTTCCTAATAACTACTCTGGGAGTAAATGGACTCCAATTCTAAGCATCACAATAAATCTGTGTTCATATGATATTTAAAGGATTTCCTGCCCCACTTCAATTCCCTGAATTTTTGCTCAGAGTTAATTCCTCCATCTTCCCCATGCTACATACATAAACCAGAGGAGAGTAACTAGGGAGGATATAAACCAAGAAACACAAGAACCCATTTGTTTATTCAATGAACATATATTTTGGACCAAGTACAGTATATGGAATACCATGCTAAGCACTACGTCAAGATGCAAAGTTTAGAAAAGATACTGTCCCTTCCCTTATGAAGACTAATAGAGGGATAATTGACATAACAAGATAACTATAATACATCTCTTACATGACAAGTGCATTGGAATTCCAGGTATAAACAAATCATAAAAGTATCAAAGATGTACTCAAAAGCTAACTCTAATGAGCAAAGTGCTCATTGTACCAGACTTATGGATATGGTTCTAATATTTCACATGATTGATCTGGATCCTTGAACTGAATTGGAGCTCAAATTTTGTGATATTCTAACCCCTCCCCACACCTGCAGTCCAGAAGGCTGGCTAGCTATCTCTACAGTCTCTTTGTAATGTCTAAGGCACTCATTTAGCATTTGTATCAGATAGGGCCAGTGTGCTGAAGGTAAAATGAACTTCTGCTTTGAGCTACTCTATTGTCTTAGAATCCAGCTTTTTTATCTTGTCATTGATCACTGATATGATACTCATTTTTCTGCTATGTCACCTATTTGATTAACCTTCCCACATCCCCCATTCCTAAAAAACCTTAATAAAAATCCAGTCTGTCTATCTAAAGAAGAAAAAGCTCTAACTCCATCAGAGCTAGACACCACAGGCTTGACATCATGCTGAAATCTTTAAACCTCTCAACTTATATTCCCTCAGTCCCCAACTTCCCTTTTAGGTGGTCAACCCATGCAAGAATATTTTGTGGCTGCTGGGAACAAAGCAAAGTTTTCAGTAAATGATACCCTCTGCTACCAGTTGGATAGATATCTTCATAATGTACATTCTAGATCTAAAATGAGTTTAGCCCCCTCAATAACAAGCATATGGACCAAGGCAGTTTGTCCACTCAAGGATACAGGTGGGTCTCTATATAGCCCTAGAGATTGTGACCATTATTTATTATTTACACAATGATCAAGCATTTATTAAATGCCTGTAATGTCCCAGGAATTTTCAGCTTAACAAAATAGTCCCTGTCCTCAAGGAGTTTGCCTTGTGAGGTGGAAGGCAACACATTCACATATAAACACACACTCAAACAAAATTATAAGGCACAAAGTCATAGTGAATCAGGAACTGACCTCAAAGTCAGGAAGTCCTATTGAAGTTTTGACTAGGACACATGCTGATTGTGATCCTGAAAAAATTACTTAACCACTTAGTACCTCTAGGCAACTTTAAATTATAGCAAATACCTTAACCTGGACTGGTAGAGAAAGTTTCCTCATCTAGGAGTTCCCTTTACCATTATGGAATGATCAAATGTAATTGACTTTGCTACTAAAAGCAATGCAATGATCCAGGACAATCCTGTGGGACTTAAGAAAGAATGATATCCACGTCTAGAGAAAGAACTGTGGGAGCAGAAATGCAAATGAAAACATATGATTGATCACTTGTTTATATGGATATATGACTTGGGGTTTTAGTTTTAAAAGATTACTCTATTATAAAAATGAATAATGTGGAAATGGGATTTGAGTGATAACCCAGTGAAATTGCTTGTCAGCTCCAGGAGTAGGGAGGGAAGAGGAGAGGGAGACAACAAGAATCATGTAACCTTGGAAACATTTTTTAAACTAAATAAATAAAATCAAAAGTTTTAAAATGTATGAGGTATTCAGTAAGGACTAACACCTCTGGTATGAGGGCTCGCTGAGCCATTTTCAGGGCTGCTCATACCTCTTTGATATCCACCTGTTACCCAACTCTTACCTGTGGCTCCGAGAAACTGAGGTGTGCACAGAAACCACACTCCAATAAAACTCTCTCAATGGATGAGCTATACCACGTTGTGAGTAATCAACACTGAGTAGGTGGATGTTCCCCTCAAGTTTCAACAGATCTGAAAGGGGCTGAAGCAGATGCTATGAGGCTTGGTCAGACATGGAAGACCTCAAGGCCATTTTTATGGACATAATTCTGGCAAGCAGCAATAAGGGTCTGTACAAGAGGAGTAGTTATGTGAGGAGAAAGAAGAAAATAATTCAGAAATGATGTTGAGATAGAAATGACAAGATTTGGAACTAATTGAATATGTGGAGTGAGAGGGAATAAGGAGAGGTTAAGACCAAAATGTTGATAAAGAGGAATTAAAGAAAACAAAGGTTGAAAATTAAGGACCAAGGCAGTTTGTCCACTCAGGGGTACAGGTGGGACTCTATACAGCCCTAGAGATTGTGATTAAGCACTTATTAAATTAGATTAAATACAGCTTCCTTGAGACATCATCAGAACCATCAGAGGGTCATAAGGAATCATTGACATAAACAGATGTTAAGTGATACTGAGTTGGAAAATTGTCATGCAATATTTAAGAAAAAAATAGGATTTAAGTTCTTTTTAAAAAAAAAAAAAAAAACTTTACCTTCTTAGAATTAATACTAAGTATTGGGTCCAAGGCAATGAGTTAGGCACCCAGCTGTCACTAAATTCCTTCTTACATTATATAATTTGTACAGCCAGAAAGAGGGGATTTTTTTTCTTCCTGGAATCTTTCCTTAAAAGTCATTGAAGGGGCAGCTAAATGACTCAGTGGGTAGTCAGCCAGGCCTGGAGGTCCTGGGTTCAAATGTGAACCTCAGACATTTCCTAGCTGTGTGACCTTGGGCAAAACACTTAACCTCAATTGCCTAGCCTTGGAAATGATATTATATATCAATTCTGAGACAGAAAGTAAGATTAAAAAATAATTACTGTTGTATATCTTTGATGACATCACACCCTTACCCTTCTATGATGAGGACATTCACTTACCTCATTGGGTTCATTTATTTCTTGCCACTGGGTTATCAGCATCTCTACAATATTGGTGTGACCATGCTTTGCTGCTAGGTGCAAAGCTGTATTTCCTTCCTACAATTAGGAACACATGAGGTAAAATCCCAAGGAAGGTGTGTCATTTGGAATGGTTGTAAGCCCTGGAATACTACGTCTCCTAGGATTCTCTTTGCTACAACTTCCCCTGACACCTCCCACTTCCTTTGTGGGAGGTGTCAGAGAAAGTATAAAAAGGAAAGTTGGCACCTTTTTGCTGACCCTGGAGTTGAGCTAGCTCTCTCTACCCTAAGACCCTGATCTCTTTCTTGGCACCTTTTTCCCTTTCTTCCTATCTCCTAGTTTTCCCTAGACCTTCCCCCTTCCTAACCTAAATAAAACCTAGCTATTCAAAACCCTAAGTTGCTCTCTGATCATTCATTTGAGGGCTCTGGTCAATTTCCCCCTGCTGGGGCTGGGGACCACTACCTTCCTTTCCCTTCCTCTACCTTCCTCTCTCCTTTCTCCCATTCCATCCTACCTCCCTTCCTCACTTTCACCACACAAAGGGAAAACAAAGCCCTCCAATATCTGGATCTTCTAAAAGATTTAATCTGATTTCAGTTGGCATTCAAAATGGAATTATTCCACACATACAGCTGCCAATCACTTTTTTTTTTTACCCACTCTTGGGTAAAGGTGCTATTGACTGGGTAGGTAAGTGGCTCAAAATTTATAATAGAAAGAAGTTACCAAAGAAGGCTTGTTCTAGATCAGTGATTCCCAAAGTAGGCACTACCGCCCCCTGGTGGGTGCTGCATTGATCCAGGGTGGAGCGGTGATGGCCTCAGGTGCATTTATCTTTTCTATTTTATTTTAATTGCTATTAAAATAAAAATAATTAATTTCCAGGGGGCTAAGTAATCTTTTTTCTGGAAAGGGGGCTGTAGGCCAAAAAAGTTTGGGAACCACTGTCCTAGATAATACAACCAGAATAAATAAGTTCTGGACTAAGTCAAATTTATAAGAATATAAGTCATTCCCCAATTGACAAATGGTCAAAGGATATGTCATAAATGGGGAGTTTTCAGAGGAAGAAATCAAAGCTATTAATAATCATATGAAAAAAAATCCTAAACCCATCTTGATTAGAAAAATGCAAAATAAACACTTCTGAGGTACAACCTCAGACCAATCAGATTGGCCAATATGTCAGTAAAGGAAAATGATAAATTTTAGAGGGGATATGGCAAAGTTGGGACACTGATGCCTTGCTGGTGGAGTTGTGAACTTATCCATCCTTCTAGAGAGGAGTTCAAAACTATGCCCAAAGAGCTATAAAACAAAGCATCCCCTTTGATCCAGTAATACCACTACTAGGTCTGTATCCCAAAGAGATAAAACAAAAGAGAAAGACCTGCTTGTGCAAAAATAAGTTCTAGCTATGCCACTCAATAGCATCTTCTGCTTGAAAATTTCCCTGACCTCCCCAATTACTAGTGAATTTTGTATTATGCTGTATATTTTATAAGTACTTTTCTCTCTCTTATTAGGATGTAAGTAGAGTTTGTTTCCTTTAATATATGTATAACCCAGTGAAATTGCTTGTCAACTCTGGGAGGGGGGAGAAAAAGGAGAAGGGAGACAACAAGAATCATGTAACTGTGGAAATAAAAATTTTTTTAAAAGCTTCTTATTGCTGATTGTTACTGACCTGTGCCCATTATACTTAGAAGGGTTCCACCAAAGTTATAGAAAAAGGAGGTCACCTTATCTTTTTCTGAAGTGAGCAGGTTGAGTTCGATGAATTTTTCTACCATTTCAACATGTCCCCTTTCAGTAGCCAAAAGAAATGGCTTTCTTCCTTTCTGAAAAGCAATTGTATTTTTGTTGCTGTAATGATAATATGAGTTAACATTTACATAATGTGGCACTGTGCTAGGTGCTTTATAATTATTATCTCATCTGGTCTTCACAACAACCCTGGAAGGTAGGTGCTATTATTATCTCCACTTAATGGATGAGGAAAGGAGGCAAACAAAGGTTAAATGACTTGGCCAAAGTCACACAGCTAGTAGGTCTTCCTGACTCCAGGCTCAACAGTCTATCCAGTGCAATCCCTATCTGTTTTGTTACTAATATACACATTATTCCAGCCAGAGCTTGGTGGCATTTGGACCCAAGGAAGGAATTTTCCTCAGAAAAAAGAGGTTGAAGAGGATTCTTTTTTTTTTTTTAATTCTTACCTTCCATATTAGAATCAATACTAAGTATAGGTTCTAAGAGAGAAGAGTGGTAAGGGCTCAGCAATGGGGATCACACATTTAGGAAGTGTCTGAGCCCAAATTTGAACCAGGACCTCTCATATCCAGACCTAGCTCTTTAACCACCCCATCACCTAGGTGCCCCAAGAAAATTCTCTTGAAAGGGGCTTGCTAGGTTCCTAGGGTGTCAAGGGAAAACTCCTCTAAACTACTGTTGTTGTTGGTTTTTTTCTTTTCTGTTACTCTTTGTATCCTCTGGTCTTAATGTCTGGCACATAGTAGGCTTTGTTAGAAGCAGTATTTTCCAGGATCTTGCCAGTAGGTTGGGCTGATTTATTCTAAAACACTACCCACATAGACTAGGCAAATTTTTCCCTAAAAGGGATTGTAACTTAGCCTCCAAATGTGATTGGCTCCAGCACTAATACTTCTTCTTTACAAAAGAGGACAAAAGAACCTGGACAAAGAGCTGGGGCTTCTGACTGGCAGACAAGTTTCTCAACCAACACCAACCCAAGGAAGCTGCATTTAGCTGAATCCTCATGGATGAACCTGGCCCCGTTTAAATGCTCTTCCCTTGCTTTGGCTAAGGAAAATTCTTTTAATTAACTGCTAAGGTCGATTTGGTCAGGCCTGGACTACTATGTAGGCATTAATTTAATAAACACTTATGGGAGGAATGAATATAAGAAGTGGCAACGACTCTCTGACATCTCAGCCTTACTCCTGAGTCAAATTGTTGGAATTTCTCACCAATTTGGTGAGGATCCACAATGGCAAAGAGTCAATTTCTAACACTTGGCACATAGTGGATACTTAAATGTTTATTGATTAATTTTTATGGAGTGGGAGTATACCCACTATTGCAACAACATAAGGCAGACAAAAAGTTTCCCCTTCCTCCAAGTTGTGCCATGTCTAAAGTATTAGTAGTAAGATTTTAAAAAAAGAACAAAATTGGTAGTTCAGTGGATAGAGAGCTGAGTCAGGAGGTGGGAAGATTTATCTCAGTTCAAATTTGACCTCAGACACTAGCTGTGTGACCCTGGGCAAGTCACTTAACCCTGCCAGCCTCAGTTTCCTTATCTGTAAAAATAGCTGGAGAAGGAAACTTAAAAGTATTCCATTATCTCCACTAAGAAAACCCCACATGGATTCATAAAGAAATTGAGAAGGGTTAGGAAAGTACAAAATTGCTGACTAGGATAAGATCCTACTCTCTGTCCTGTGTCCTGAGGTCTTTGAACCACTCCATCCCTCAGCAGAGTCATATCCAGCTCTACAACTATGCCAAAACAACCTTGGAAATGCTTACTATATTTATTTATTTAAAACCCTCACCAGTCTTGGAACCAATACTGTGTATTGGTTCTAATGGAGAAGAGCAGTAAGGGCTAGGCAATGGGGGTTAAGTGACTTGCCCAGGGTCACACAGCTAGGAAGTATCTGAGGTCAGATTTGAACCTAAGACTTTCTGATCTCTGGGCCTGGCCCTCAATCTACCAAGCCAGCCAGCTAGCCCCACTTATCCCATTAAATTTTTCTAGCTACAATTCTAGGTGCTGGAATATCAGAACTCCTTTTTAGTCTCTGAGCTTACTTGTACATACATTTCCAACATGCCTTGATCATGCACATGAATGAAAAATGCCATCTCCCCTCCAAGAAAGAACGGGGCTCTAAATGCAGACTGAAACATACTACATTTCATTTTTTTTTCCATTTGAGAACTCTTCCACAAAACAACTAATATGGAGAAATGTTTTACATGTTAACACATGTAAAATCTATATCAGATTGCTTGTTGTCTCAGGGAGGAGGGAAGGTTGGAAGAAAGAAGAGAGTTTAGAACTCAAAACTTTAAAAAAAAAAAAGAATGCTAAAATATTGTAACAAGGAAAAAAAATACTATTAAAAAAAAAAAAGAAAATATACATGAATCTGCTTATTACCACAAAGTAAAATAGAGGAAACTATCCAGCCAATCCAGGCCACAAAAAAGGGTTTTGCTGAGTGTGGGTTGTTTTTGTTTTTGTTCTAATACAGGATTTTCTGGTCAAACTAATTGCCCCAGTGTTCACTTGGCTCACTTTGAGACAGCTAAGATGGTATCAGCAAAGTTGAGAGACTCTGAAAATGCTTTTCAAACTCAAGGGATTAAAGAGAGGTTGGAGTTCATTCCTTGGAGTAGGGGGGAATGGGGTCAGTTTAAAGAGAAAACAGTTACAATTTGGTCTAGCCTTCTATAACCACAGCCAAAGTAAGAATAGACAAAAGTGTGTATTATTTAGTAAGGGATAATGGGAGGAGGGGAGAGGAAGGAAGAAGGAGGAAGGAAATCCTTTTTATGGAAGGTTCCTGAAGCCAGAGCTTTGAATTCTCCTCTTCTAGACTGAATAAACTGCCGACTCTTCACTGTTTTCAGATAACTAAAGCAAAAAGATGAGGTAGTGGGAAACCTTTAAAAACAAAAACGGCATAAATTTCTATGGGAAGCAGTTCTATGAAGCTTCACAACACACCTTATTTTCCTTTATCAAAAAAAAAAGAGAGAAAAGTCTAGACTCTAGAATCATCCTCCTGCCTCTGCTTAAACTCATTTTCAACAGGATTTAAATATGAAGATATTTCCTGGAATCCTTCTTTTACTTGGCATAGTGGAAAGCACCAGTGTGGGAATCAGGAGATCTGGGTCCTTGTCCCAACTCTGATACTAACTAGCAATGTAACCTTGGGCCTATGTGACCTTTCCATGCCTCAGTACCCCCCCTCAGGAAAATGAGGGAAATTGCCTCAGTGATATCTAAAATGCTTTCTACAATGGTATGGGAGAACACATTCCAGATTTGGGGGGAAGATAAGGATTCAAATAGTCACCAGTAGACAGGGAGAAGATGGAAAAAATGAACAAGTGGAGATGACAGAAGAGGCAATCTACTGGTGAAAATGAGATAGATTGGATCACTTGTTCCTGTGGAGGGGGTGGCCTTGTCAAGGAGAATGACCACTGCTTCATGTGATAAGGCAAGCAAGGAAGAGATAATGGCAGAAGGGCATCTGAGTGATAAGCATTAAGAAGGAGGAGAAAGGGATAATTGTTGGCAAATAACTTCAATTTTTTCAGTGAAATATGAGGCAAAGTTTGCCTGGTAAAATCAAGAACATGATATGCACAAATGACTATAATAATGGAAAAAGTAGGGCAGCTGTGTGGCTCAGTGGATTGAGAGTCAGGCCCAGAGACAGGAGGTCCTGGGTTCAAATGTGACCTCAGACACTTCCTAGCTGTGTGACCCTGGGCAAGTCACTTAACCCTCATTGCCTAGCCCTTACCACTCTTCTGCCTTAGAACTAGATGGAAGGCAAAGGTTTTAAAAATAATAATAATAATGGAAAAAGAAGGAATAAAAAGAGAAACTAAATAATGTGTCATTATAATGACCAAAATTGGCCCCGGAGAGAAAAAAATATACCTTTCTCTCTTTGCAGATATCTGGAATTATGGATATAGAATATTGAAAATACATTTTAAAATTAATTTTTAGTTTTTATTCCTCATTTCATAAATATGAAGGTACAATGGGCATTAAAATATACAACATAGAACAGGAAAAAAAAATAAGAGGATTGATTGTACATGAAACTGCAGGTCTCTATTTCTTTTTCTTTTTAAGATCAAATTGTAGCTATCAAAACTAACCTGCTTATCTGGCCTTCCTTTGATTCTTTTCTCTCCACTTAAAAAAAATGTCTCAATGATTATTTTTTCTTTCTGCTTATGCTTTCAGATACAGTTGATAGGTTTGTTGGTTTTGCTGAGCTGGACTTCTCCACCTTGTTTTTAAATCTTTGTTACAGTGGATGCTTACTGAATAAGGGAGAGGTCAAAAGATGTGTCTGTTACTAATTGTGAAATAAAAACAAAAAACATCAAACAAACAAATAGAGCTGGAAGGTTAATTACACTAACCCCCTCTTTTTACATTTTTTTTGGCTTGTCTTTTGTTTTCAAAGAGGACCAGTGACATCATAAGGAGAGGTCTTGACTTTCTCCTGAACTGCATTTAAGAGAAGCACAGTTACACAAAGTCATCAGCCTCACTCTCTCTTCCAGAGTCATCCAAGTCCTGTGGCAAGACAAAAGTCAGGATAATCGGCAATTAGCCTGGGATGGAGTTGACGACCTTGGCATCTGACCAAGATCTAGATACTCCAAAGTATCTGCTTCAGCTTTCTTCATGGCTATTCGAACGAATTGTTCTCATCTATCCATTCCATCGGGGAAGGTCTTCATATGCTTGGGGTAGACATCCCCCTAATTCCTGGTGGGTTTGAGGCCTGATGGTTACCTTCAATCTGGTTTAGCCTGTCTGCCAAGACAGTTTACAGGAGGGTGGCACATGCTACAGCTTCTTAGATCACAGGCAAGAGTTGGGTGAAAAGTGAACACCAAAGGTGTATGAACAGCTCTGAAAAGGGTTCAGCAAGCCTTCTCACCAGAGGGGCTAGTCCTCCCTGAACACCCCCTATACCCCTCTCTACTCAAACCCTACTCAAAATATTACCTGAGGCCCAGAGAAATGATCTACTACTGGTGTGACTTTGGACCTCAGAGTTTTTTTAATCTGTAAAAGAAATGTAGTCTTGCCAGCATTATATCTATCATCCTAAGTCTGATTCTTTTTCTCCTTCTTTTGAATGCAGTGCAGAAGGGCAGGAGAGCCATTTCCTTGGTACCTTTTTTGCTCAGTGTCCTGTTCAGTTTTAATTTTATGTGCACTATAGATAAGGGAATTTCATTATGTCTGGATTTCCTGTTTGGTTTTTTTTTTTCTTTTAAAAAATACATTATAGATCTGTGAACCATCAAAGCTAGCAACAATTATGTAAACAATCACTGTTACCATTAAAACCTAAGCCAGTCATTTTCTTCTCATAGGAATTACCCTTTTCAAACCTAAGAATTTCCATGAGCTGAATTTATAGGGAGGCACCCTTCCATCAAACTAAGCTTTCTTCCCACAGTACCTTATTTTCATTCTGATACCACCAACTTTCTTCCTCACCAGATTCTAGGATCCAGAATAGAAACAAGAGCCACCACAGAAGGAAAAGATAATTAGCTATAAAAACAAGAAGGAGATTTGAAGAAAGGAGAGGTTGGGGGTGGGAATGAGGATTTTGGGTATGTGCTTTGCATATATTCATATGTTAGTATATGCTGGATTCTATAGCTGGAAGAAAATCTTAGTCATCTTGTCCCACCAGATGAGGAAACTGCAGCCCAAGGTTAAATGATTTGTCCAAAGTCACAGAGCTGATATTTTAACCTCACCCCTTTGAATTCAAATCCAGATATGCATATGTGGAGGGAGTGGGGTGTGTGTGTGTGTGTGTGTGTGTGTGTGTGTGTGTGTGTGTGTTCAACCTAAGGAAAACTTTCTGTACATAATAAAATCACTTAAAAATGCGGTCAGATCAACTATGATGAGAGGCCCTTTGGGTCAGCTTTGCCCTTTCTGACTGAGGTTAAAGTGTTTGACTTCATTTATGTTGTTTGTATAATTGAAGCTGTAGTTACCCTCCCTTAACCAAGCTAGCTGGCCTTTTTCCCCTGACTGAAGTCTTTCTGGCCTTTAAATTATATGCCATTCCTAAGCTTTTAAAAAAAGGTTAAAATCTTCTTCCAAGATGTATATACATTATTAAAGTTATTCAATTCCTGTTCCAAGATGAAGCTTCCACAGACTCTCTCTCTTCTCTAATGGATTTAAATTCGTGATAGTTTCACCCCCATTTACTGGGAAAATCCTCCACTTAAATTGATTGCTGTATTGACTGTTGACCTCAGTTCCATAAAACATCTCACATTTCTTCTCAGGGACCTTCATGCTCATTATTTCCCCCCTCCACAAGGCCTCCCTCCTCCAAGACCTCACACATCTTTCCTCTTTGGGGCCAACAGAATCTCCCATTATTTGAATCTGACCCAAGATTGTAAAGCCCTATAAACATTCACAAATGCTCAGCAATTTTATGGATATCCCCCCAAAGCCCTTCCTTATGTCTTTTCTCAAATGTTTTTGTACATTTCTTTTTCTAGAGCCAGAAGGGAGTTTGCACACTGATACAGGCTGACTATATATCATCAAACATCCATCTAAACATTTCCTCCCTTTCTCTGTCCTCTCTCTGGTAGAGCAACTTGAGAATTAGAGAATTGGGAGGGACCTCTAGACTCCCTCATCACTCCTTACCCATACTCTCTCTTTCCAGGAGGGAAAGGGTCCTATTAATTTTTCAAGTGCTATCACCAGTGACCCAGTCTAATCTGTAGCATGGGGAGCTCCCTCTAGGCAAACACCTTTTTATCTTTATCTTCCCAGGCCAGAGCAAATATTCTGCTGCCTATTATTTTCTGTTTACAGTAGAATGGGGGTGAAGGTGACAGATCTCTTTCTATCTGATTAAGCTTATGAACAAAATGTTCCCGATTTCACAATCCCTTTTCAGCTGAGCAAAAGGCAAAGCATCGACAATAAATTACCTGAAGACTACTCAAAGCTGCACTTGGTGTGCTCAAGCCCCGACTCACAGATCTCAGATGCTGACTAATAAAAACAGGACTCTAGGAGAGCAGGGACCAAACTACACTGTTGTAAGGGCCCGCCATATTCAGGGATGGGCAATTCACTTTGGCTATGAGAAGCCAGTGGCCTTGTGTGATACCACAGGCCATAGACCTAGGACTGGAAGATATCTCAGAAACCAACTGGTCCGACCCAGTCATTGTATGAATGAGGGAACAGAGAGGAGACAGGCTAAGAAAACTGACAAAAGCAAAATAAGCAGTTAAGTGATATAGTGCTATTGGACTGGATCCCGGGCAAGTACATTTTATTGTTGTTGTTCTATGCTGACATCTTTCTGAGACAGCTTCAATAATACAAGATTCTATCAAGGAGCTAAAGTTCAGCATTGCTTATACAGTCCCCAGTCTTTTCAAATTCCCCAGTGGCAGGTCGAGAAGAGACTGTAAGCAGAGCCTCTGCATGTTATAAAAAGAGTCAGGAAAAGTGGGACAAAGGTTTTCTTGGTCACCAAACCTGTTCTGTATACTAGACTCAAACCAAAGACTCTAGCAGCTGGACTAATGGGTCAGCCCTCTCTAATGCTTACCATCTAGACTTCCTAGATATCCATGAGAGCATACCAGTTCCATATTGGGAGACCTCTTTAGTAACATGAAACAACTGTATTGATTATTCCTGTGATGTTTATTGTTGTTCAGTTATGTTCAACACTTGGTGACTCCATTTGGGGTTTTCTTGGCAAAGTGTTTTGCCATTTCCTTCTCCAGCTCATTTTACAGATAAGGAAACTGAGGCAAATAGAGTTAAATGACTTGCCCAGGATCATACAGCTAGTAAGTATCTGGGGCCAGATTCAAACTCAGAAAGATGAGTCTTTCTGATTCTAGAACCAGCACTCTATCCACTGTGCCACCTAGCTGCCCCTATAATGAGATGAAGTAACCCCCACCCAAAAAAAAAAAAACCAATCGCTTGAATCAAATACCCAATAGAAGGCAGCAAAACTAACTAAATTAATTAAAAGAGGAATTTAATTTAATTAAAATTAAAACAGGAAGCTAGGAGTAGCTAGGTGACTCAGTAGATAGAGAGCCAGATCTAGAGATGAGAGGTCATGGATTCAAATTTGGCCTCAAATATTTTCTAGCTGTGTGATCCTATGAAAGTCATTTAACCCTTACTGCCTATCTCTTACCACTCTTCTGCCTTAGAATCTATATATATTTCTAAGACAGAAGGTAGGGGTTTAAAGAAAAACTAAAGAAAAACAACAAAAAGACACACACACATACACACGTACCCTTCTCTACCTGGTCTTGGGTGCTAGGAGGTCAATCAACAGGAACTGGTATCCAGAGGTCTCTGTTTTCTACCTTTAGTTGAATTGGTCTTAAAAAGTTGATTTGTGGACACTTACACTACTGACCCTAGCTACATATTGTAAAATTCTGCTGGGAGGAAACCAAGGCAAGATTTTGAAGTGTAAAATCAAAAGTGGTATGGTTTGATTTATTTAGATGTTGGCCATATTTATTTAGATATTGCCGCACAGGGCAGGGAAGGAGTTGTTAACTTGGGATCCACAAACCACCCTCCACCCCTTCCTAAGGGCCCATGGATAGATTTTCAGAGGATCTATGAACTTAGGAAAAAGAATGACATCTTTATTTTAATAGAATTATTTTCCTTTGAATCCTATATACTTTTACTACTTATAATTTTAGTGTTTATGCATCTAAAAACATTATTCTGAGAAGGGATTCCTAGACTTCATCAGACTACCAAAGGAGTCCATGGCAGAGAGAAAAAGTTAAGAACTCCTGATCTAGTTAGCTATTGTTTCTGCCTTCCCCTTGTAGGGATGCTCTCACTGTCAACCCTATCCTTACTTATCTCCTAGCTCCCAGTCCCAGTTCTGCTAACACAGAGGTTTAGGTCCATTCATGGTGGCTGAACAGGCTCTGGCTGGACAGAGAGTAGGGTTTAGGCCCTTGAGAAGCTTATCCCGCATCAGGAGACACATACCTCATCTTGCTGATTTAGTTCTTTCAGATGAAGATCCAGGATAAGATAATCCACGATTCTCACATTATTGTTCTGAGCTGCAAAATGGAGTATGGTCATCCCATCCTAAAGAAAACCAAATAAGATATTTATTAAGGATCAGAAGTTCCCAGCACCAATATGGCAGGTGCTTATTTGACACAGGTGACCAGGTAGGGCAGACATACCTGATTCTTGGCTTTCTGATCAGCTCCAGCTTTCACTAACATTAGCATGATTTCTAAACTTCCAGACCAGGCTGCAAGATGAAGGACGGTCAAGCCATGCTTCCAAAAATATCAATGAGAGACAAGATATGAATGTCCTTATATTTCATGGTACCACACATATTGTCATTATAGAGAAAGATGACTGACTTGGGTTTTTACAAATGAGAAAACTGAGGCAAAGAGGGTTAAAGTGACTCACTCAAGGTCACAGTCAGTGTCTGAGGTCAGTTGTTTTTTTTTTTGTTTGTTTGTTTGTTTTATTTTAAACCCTTAACTTCTATGTATTGACTTATAGGTGGAAGATTGGTAAGGGTAGGCAATGGGGGTCAAGTGACTTGCCCAGGGTCACACAGCTGGGAAGTGTCTGAGGCCGGATTTGAACCTAGGACCTCCTGTCTCTAGGCCTGGCTCTCAATCCACTGAACTACCCAGCTGCCCCTCTGAGGTCAGTTTTGAACTACAGTCCTCCTGGCTCCAGGACTGACACTCTATCCATTGGACTATCTTCTTGCTCCACAAGATATTTGTAGGAGTCAAATAGTATCTTGAGTAAAAATCCATCCTCTACCATATTATTCCCCAACCCCAAATAATCGCTAACCTCAAATCTACCATTATTTAAAAGCTTCATAGATGCATAGAAAGCAAAAACTACGAAAACTGGATCACAGTCAAAATTAAGTTACAAAAAGCTTGACTTTCTGTAACCAGAAGGTCAGACTTTAACATTTTTTGAAATTGATGAATAGATTGCAGAAACTTCAGAAGAATTCTTTAATAAGTTTCATTTGGTTTGGTGAGATACAAAATTCATGAGCTCAAAGTTTTTAAGGGCATGGGTTATTATTAATTATTAGAATTGGATCATTGAGAATCAGGTTGACAGCTATTCTTATTGTTATGTGTAATAATAATAGTTATAAGATTATATAAGATGATAATAATAATTATTCTATAAGATAATAATAGTTATAAGATTATATAAGTTGTGATTATTGTAATACTATACATAAATTTATTTTTTGAATTTCCACATAAATTTTCTGAAATTATATGATCCAAATTGTCTCCCTTTCTCCCTTCTCTCCCTGCTCCCAGAGCAGGCATGCAATTTGATCTGAGTTATACATTTATTATCATGCAAAACATTTCCATATTGTTCAAAATACTCATATAAAACCAAAACCCCCAAACAAAAATCCAAATAAATAAGTTCAAAATCATATGCTTTTATCTGTATTCTGACTCCAATAGTTCTCTGGAGGTAGATAGGATTGTCTTAAGGCTCTCAGAACTGTCTTACCTAGACCATTGTATTGTTAGTAGCAAAGTCTATCACATTTGATCATTCCACAATTGCTGTTGCTGTATACAATGTTCTCATGGTTCTGCTTATTTCGCTCTACATCAGTTCATGTAGAGCTTTCCAGTTCTTTCTGAAATCATCCCGTTCATCATTCCTTAGAGCACATTGCTATTCTATCACATATCACAATTTGTTCAGCCATTACCCAATCGATGGACATCCCTTTTGTTTCCAATTCTTGGCCTCCATAAAAAGAGCAGCTATAGATAATTTTGTACAAATAGGTCCTTTCTCCCTTTATTTTTTTAAATCTCTTTGGGATACAGAACTAGTAGTGGTATTACTGGAACAAAGAGTATGCATTGTTTTATAGCCCTTTGGGCATAGTTCCAAATTGCCCCACAGAATAACTGGATGGATCAGTCCACAATTCCACCAGCAATGCATTGGTGTCCCAATTGTGCCACATTTCCTCCAACATTTAACACTTTCCTTTACTGTCATATTGGCTAATCTGCTACACTAGAATTGCTTGAGCAAGGCAATAACTTGGTCAAATTGCTTTGGCACCTATTAATAGAGAATGGATTTCAGAGAAGAGTCTGGAAACAGACTACAAATCAAAGGCTGTTGTAATAGTCTAGGTGAGAGGTGGGGAGGGCCTGGGCCAAGGTAACAGCTATGTGAATAGATAAAAGAAGATTGATGTGAAGTGAGAGTTTAAAAGAGGCAACTGAAGAGTCTAAGTCCCATAGGACTTATTGCTCATTTAATTAATTGGCAGAACAGACTATGCATGATAGTAGCCTACCTGTAAATTTTTTTAAGTTCTTTACACATTCAAGCACCAAAGTGTAATTAGGTTAATTTATAAAAATACTAAAATTGGCCATCTTTTGGGGAGCGAGGGGCAGGGAAATAAGATATATAGGAAAGTGCTCTATGTCTTACCTGATAGGAATTATGTTTCATCTTTGAATTTATGATACAGTCAAACTTGCCAGGAACATATTACATTTATAGAAAAAGACAAATATATATTTTGGAAAAGCCCCAAAGAGAAAACAAGTCAGGAAAAGTTTTCTCTCTGTTATTGATGGAATATAATTGGCTACTCAATGGGAAATAGACAAGGACTGAATTTAAATGATGCTCTACAACTGGACCAATTTCACATCTATTTATAAAAAAAAAAAAAGTAAAATTTGGAACAGCCAGTGATTGCAACATTTTCCAACACCAAAAAGGGAAGATGGGATAATCTCATTGAGAGTCATTAGCAAAGCCTCCTGGGAACAGAAAACTAAGGTTGACATAAACAAGAAATATTTCCAGGTACTATAAAAGGCAGCTAGGTGGCACCTTGGTTAAAGTACTTGGCCTGGAATCAGGAAGATTCATCTTTCTGAGTTCAATTCTGGCTTCAGACATTTACCACCTATGTGACCCTGGGTAAGTCACTTGACCCTGCTTGCCTCCGTCTCCAGCACTGTCAAATGAGCTGGAGAAGGAAATGGCAAGCCACTCTGGTATCTTTGCTAAGAAACCCACAAATGGATTCATGAAGAGTCAGACAAAACTGAACAATATCAATGAGTAACAGTAGTTAAAATTAGAAAGGGAAGTTGGTATCCAATTTCTGTTCAAGTGTGACTGGACAGCTAGGTGGCACAGTAGATAGGGCACTGGATTTGGAGTCAGGGAGACTCATCTTAAGTTCAAATCTGGCCTCAGACATTTACTACCTATGGGACCCTGGGTAAATCCCTTAATCCTCTTGGTCTCAGTTTTTTAAACCCATACCTTCTGTTTTTTGGTACGGAGCAGTAATACAAAGGAGAAACAGGGTAGGTGGGCAGGAAGCATTGTGGGTGGGAGAATTTGTGAATATGAGGAGACATGTTTGTGGTTTATTAGCTCAGGTGATTGGTACATTTTTATCTCAAGAGCAAAGTCATGGGTTCAGTCCCTCTGTGAACTAATTTGCTAAAGGCTGTTCCATAGCCACAGACTGTATTTTTTGCTCTCTTGCAAATAAATGCGAGCTATTGGTCCCAAGAGTCACTTGTGGAATTCATCACCATCACTGAACAAACAGTCCAAAGCATAGCTCCTGTCTGTGGTAGGTTAGGAGTGTCATTTCTACCTATAAAAGACATTTAATATCTATGTGAAGATGTTGCAAGGAAACCTTATATATAGCTACCACCAGAGAAAAGACAATTGATTATCCCTTAGGGATAAAAGACCATCTTTTTTTTTTTTTTTTTTAATCAGTAGCTTTTTCTTTTTCTACTATACTAGTTTTTTTTCATGGAAATGTTTCAAATGATTCTATTAGGTAAAGATGAGCTTACCTTATCAGCAATGTCCACTCTGGCCTTGTGATTGAGAAGGAATTCTACTGCTGATAAATGGTTTCCACCCACAGCAAAATGCAGGGCTGTGCGTTTCATCTAAGTAAACAT
>NC_058130.1:339890992-339931244 GCF_016433145.1 Gracilinanus agilis | reverse complement strand
AAAGCCATTTACTTTTATTCCTTTCAGACCTCTGTTTAAACAGAATAGAACCTCTAGTTCAGTTTCCTTTTACCTCATAGCATTGCTTACATAACTGATTAAATTCCATCAATATTATTCTGATTTACCATTTGTTCTAGAAATCACACCTATTATTTCTTTATCAATTACTCTTATTTCCTCTGGCTTCTCCTCCTTTACCATTATTGCAAAAAGAGGAAAGGTACTATATTTAATTGCATGTAATCCTATTAGCTTCCTGGGCAGGTCAAATTTCATACATATTGCACATCATATATCCTTAACCTATTCAGGTAGAAAACTTAATTCTCTTTATAGTACAAATGCATACATATTTTGTATTCATTCATCATTACTTTTTAGCAATTTGAGTCTAAATACATGTTAATCTCTAGATCACAAATTCCTTCTCATACATTGTACATATTTTTAAAAACAGTTCATACAACCCTAGTCAAATATAACACTATTTAGAAATTCCACCTTTTCCAAATTTTAGTACCTATATTATTAAATCCCATGCACAGATTAATCACTTTAAAAACTTCTTATGTATCATATGATTACATGTTGCTAGTTCTGACAGCACATATGTAAAAAAAACATCTCATTTGAAAAATCGCAAGTTTAAATTCTAGAATAAGTTCTCAATAATAACATTACAACTTTTTCTGAATGACTTCTACATCTACGAAGTAGCCAATACAATTTCTGACCTTATAGAATAAACACTCCCTCTCTGTGTCAGCCTGGCTATTATTCACATTTAGACAATTCTCAAATCACTGAAACCAAGGCTTAACAAACTTCTAACCATGAGTTTTTGTGCTCAATAAAATCTGGTTAATATTTCACATTTGACTGACAAATAGTTACCACAATAAATAAAATTACATTGTACCATATCAACATCATTAGCAACCCTCAACCCCCAAAATCAAATCTTAAGTGAAAATGCTTCCAATTGTGGAGTAAAATCTCCCTTTTCTGCTCTGAATTTTTCTCTTTTTCACTCCTTTGGGGGCCCATCCAAAGGAAGAAAGAGGAAAAATCACTTAACAGATATTTTCTTTTGTCCTCTGCTGAGGATTTTTGACTGTGGGAAGTTCAATCTTTCAACTCCCCCTCTTTTTTGTAGTGTCCAATTTAAGACTATATAGAGACAAGACTGTGACAAAGACAACAATAAACAAAAACATACAACCTTATGACAAGCATGCTTTAAAAGGAAAAAATCAGTTCTTTAGGATCCATGTTTAAAAAGAAATATTTGCAGTGAGAAAGTTCATTAAAACAGTCGCAGCACACTGCCCCTTCAACTGAGGCTACTCAGGTACAGTGATCAGCCATCGGATTGGCTGAGCTGACTTCCTTGTCTCCTAACTCTCCCTGTGCTTTACACTCTGATTGACCTAACCTGTCTCTCTTTTTGGCTGTGATTTCTAAGAAAATGCTTCTTGTAACACCTAAACAAACTGCTATCTGTTTACAGTTGGCATTGGAAGTGAGCTGTTCATTAGGCTGGCTGTGTTTCTTAAGGAAAGAACTTTGAACTTTCAAATCCCCTCCTATTCAGATGTTAAGTCTGCTGCCTGAGCAGCACAGTTTCTATAGTAAGGGAAGATTAGAAATGTAGATAGGGGAAGGGGAATTGCAGAATGTTTGCAGTTTTCCCTCTGAATTAGACTTGAAGCCTGGGAAACCAGAAAGCACCAGGTTGACTCTCCCTGGCTCTTGATAAGGACGGAAATAACACCAAAGACACAGACCCAGCCAGTACTGATGAATTAGGGGACCTCTGAACTGGAGCTGGGTTTTTGGGGCTGGGTAACCAGAACCTGGGAGGGTGTAACTGTTTCCTTGCTTGGATTAGACCCTTCCACAACCAAAAGAAGCCAGGACCAAATCCTGCCGGGTTAAAATGAATGGCATTTGGTCTGGGTGTCCCTCCTGACCCTGGAGCAAAACCTGACCCCGAACTGCAGAAATAATAGACTGTTGCCATGTCCCACCATAGGGCCATCCAACCCCAAATGCAGGCCATTCTGAATTACAAACGGTCTGCAACTTCCCCTTTTTTACTGATAAACCTAAGACATGTGCATGAGTTCTGAAATCAGAATAATGATTTAGGACCAAGTCCCCGGGGGGGGGGGGGTTGAGTGACTCTGGCCCATCTTTGACCAATCAAAAAGACACAGACAAAGGGCAACACAAAAGACAGACAAACAGAACGAAAAACAAAAGATTCTCTTTGTGGATCCAAACAAAGTTTGAATCTGGGATGTAGCCACTCGGGGCTCCATCCCGCTTTCCCTGGCATCCTTCCAAAAATCCAGTGCCCCGCTTCCGCCTGTGACACGTACGTCCGGGACTTTTCTGGGATTAGCTCCACCAGGGATCTGAACCCTGGCTTCCTGGAACTGTTTCCCCCAGAGAATCAAACCCTGGCTTCCCTCCCTCTCTCACCGAGGGAGCTGATCAAGGGGACTCCAACCCCTTATAGTTATGTATCCCCTATCCCCGTATTCCCTGTCTCCAAGGTTTCCAATGACTTCCTTACCTCCCTCTATCCGACTCGCTTCCCGGTTTTCCCGATCTGGCTCCTCTCAGAGGTCAGAAAATGCGGCATAAACCAGTCATCATTCAGAAACAGGTGGAAATTCGGACACAAAGCCACAGGGGGGTCCCCCCCCTCGTCCCAGAACAGGGTGGGCCCCGAGGCTTGGCGTAGGACATCTCTTATAAATCCGGAGAAGGAATCATCCACTTAGCCGTATGCCTATCGAGAGTCCTCAGTTTCCCCATCAAATACACATGTCACACACCATTCACACACCATTCACTGCTCACCTCTGGAAGTCGCCATGAAACCTAGGAGAGAGCTTTCTCTGTCTCAGTGGTCCCCAGGGGGTCGCACACCATCCCGGACGAGCCCCCATATGTTAGGGTTCAAATGGGTGGCCACCAGAGGAACACACGAGACAATGCAATCAAGCAGGAGAAAGCTTTATTGCCAGTGCGCGCTGGGGGAACTCAGCAAGAGAGTCCCGAGTGGTGCATTCAAAGGAGGGAATATATATGTTTCTAGGATATAGGTGCCTTTGTCTTAGGGTTAGCTAATAGCTAGACAGTGGGAGTAGGGATGTTTCCAGGTACCACAGAATATGATTCTTATTCTTCAAGGCTGTCCTGTCTAGGGAGGAGTGGTGTCCCTGGGACTGTGAGCTCCAGATAACTGCCTTGCTGAGCAGAGCATGACGCTATCAAAACCCCTCTTCTTAACAGGGTATGATGCTGTCAAGCTGTTAGTTATGGTGTTAGCTTTTTGGCTATAACACAGTATATAGATGAACCAATTAGAGAATAATTCTGAGGCAATCCACAGATCTGGTAGTAGAAAATGAGCAAATACTAAAGACTGTCACTGCTCGAAGGCTGAGTAGAAATATTATCTGAGATAGTATTTGAAGCAAAGTTTTCCTGCCTTTCAGGGCAACTACTAGCCTCGGAATCATGAGGACCTAAGTTCAAATGCAGCCTCAGATATTTACTAGCTGTGTGACCTTGGTCAAGCCACTTAACCTGTTTATCTCAGCTTCTTCATCTGTAAAATGATCTGGGGAAGGATAGGACAAACCATTCCAGTACCTTTGATTAGAAAACTCCAAATGGGGTCACTGACAGACATGACTGAAAAACAACTAAACAACAAAATTTCCTGCCTTCTCCCCCAGCCCTTTATCTACCACTATAGTACTGCTATGATTTATGTAAAAAGGCATATTATTGGATCCACTGTTTTAAGGATGTTCCTTAGGAAGATCATCTATCTACACCAACAGGTAGCATGATATGCCTTCCATTTCCTTTCCTCTGACTTCTTAATCCCTTCCCAACTGACTCTGACCTCATTTTTCAGTTGAAACTGCTCTCTTCAAAGTTATCAACGACCCCTCCCTTAAAAAACAAAACAAAACAAAACAAAAAAAAAAAACCTCTCTTACTTTCTTTCTTAGAATGAATACTAAGTATTGGCCAGGCAGTTGGAGTTAAGTGACTTGCCCAGGATCACACAGCTAGAAAATATCTGAGATCATTTTTGAACCTAGGACCTCCTGTCTCTAGGCCTGGCTCTCTATCCACTGAGTCACCTAACGGCCCCAACCCCTCTTTTTAAAGAAAAGGATTTTTAATTGATATTTTTCTTACACTGTCATAGCTACCCCCAATATCTGCCCATTTTCCATTCCCCTTCCCAGAAAGCATTCCATATGGCAAATAGTATTTTTTGGAGAGGAAAAAAAAAAGTCAATAAACTGATCAATACATTGAAGAAGCCTGAAAACACATATAAGACTCCAATCTCCACAAGGTGGTAGGTTAGGAATTTCTTCTTGCTGTTCTTCATTTGAATCTTGCTTGATCTTTCTTTATACTTTTTTTACATTTCCTTTTTTTCTTTTAAACCCTTACCTTCCAGCTTGGAATCAGTACTGTGTATTGGTTCCACAGCAGAAAAGCAAGAGCTAGGTAATGGGGGTTAAGTGACTTGCCCAGGGTCACACAGCTAGGAAGTGTCTGAGGCTAGATTTGGACCCAGGACCTCCCATCTCCAAGTCTGACTCTCAAAGCACTGAGTCACCTAGCTGCTATAACATTTACTTTTGAATTTTTGGTGTGTAGTTGTTCTTTCCATTTACATTGGTGTAGTTACTGTATATATTATTTTCTCAACTCTGCTTACCTTACTCTGCTTCATATCATATAGATCTTTCCATGTTTCTCTGTATTCATCATCATTTCTTATAATACAACAATATTCCATTACATTCATCTGCCACAATTTGGTTAGCATTTTCTTGCTAATGGACATCTACTTTGTTTCTAATTCTTAGCTATCTTAACTATCCTAAAAAGTGCTATTCTAAATATTTTGGAATACATGGGGAATTTTTTTCCAATTAATGGTTTCCTTGGGATAAAAGCCCAGGAATGGGATCTCTGGTTCAAATATGGGAGTTACATTGTCTTTGTTTGCATAATTCCAAAATGGTTGCACAATTTCACAGCTCTATCTACATTATCTTCCTAGGGCCCCTCCAACACTGACTGTTGCCATTTTGGGTCATTTTTGCCTGTTAGCAGGTGTGGTCAATGACCTCTTGATGGTCAAGTCCAGTGACCTTTTCTCAGTTCTCATCCTTCTTAATATCTGCATCTTATCTCCTGGAGAATGTCTCCTCTCCTCATTTTCAATGCACTGCTCTCTCTCTTGGCACTTTTTCCTACCTGACTGGCCACTTCTCAGCTTCTTTGGCTGGATCATCACCCAAACACTGCCATCTAACTGAAGCTATATTCCAAAACTTGTTCTGTATCTTCCCTTAACAATAAGTTTGTGTCATGTAGATTGAGAGCCAGACCTAGAAATGGGAGGTCCTGAGTTCAAATGTAGCCTTATGTACTTCCTAGTTCTGTAACTCTGGACAAGTCACTTAAACCCCATTGTCTAGCCCTTCTGACTGCCTTGGAACCAAAACATGATAATTGATTTGAAGATGGACTCAGATAAGAGTTTTGAAGGAAAAAAAAAGATTTTACTTTATTGTATATTCTGAAAATAAGAAAACAAGAGTGATTCAGTCTGGTTTCCTATTTCTGATCTCATCAGCTCCCATGGGTTTATTTATCATCTTTCTGCAGATGACTCCCAGATTTATTTATCCAGGTCCAGACTCTCTCCTTAGTTCTAGTCCTACACCTTCTGTAGCCTCCCTTCCCCTGAGTAAGATTAAAATTAATATCCAATAACTCCAAGTATTATATTTTATAAAGTTTACTCATAATCACTTGAAGTAGAAGAAATAAAAAGAACAAAAGTAAAACCTGAGTAAAAAACACATGAGGAAAATTCTCCTGCCTCTTACCTCACCCACCTCCACAGCCACATTTCTAGGAGAAGAGAAAGAGGGCAGAGCTACACAAAACATATCTTCCCTTTGTTAGTTTACAAAAGGTAGATTTGTAAATGGGATGCTGGGAAAGAGAGTCCCTGGGGAGCCAAAATCCTAATTACACACTGGGTATTGCTACTTGTTTTTTCTTTTTTTTTAAATAATTTCCACATGTTTTCCAAATATGATTCATGTTTTCTCCCTCCCTTCTTCTCTTCCTCCTCCCAGAGCTGACGAACAATTCAACCTGGGTTGTACTTGTAAGGGTATTTCTATTTGAATGTTCTATTGATACCTCAACATTTCCAAAGTGGAACTCATTGTTGTCCCCTAAACTCACCTTTCTCCAAACTTTCCTATTTTTATGTTTCATTGTAAAAGATCCAACCCATCCATCTACCCCCCTTGGATTTTATGCTGATCTTCAAATATTCTTCCTGCCCTGAGGGTCCATGTAAGAGCAGAAGCAAGAATAAGCAGGCTTCTGTCTCTGTCAGACTCCTTGTGGTTGGGTTACTGAAGCTAGGAAGGCTGATGATGCTGGGTGCCACATTTGGTAGAAGGAGGAGGTGACATCTGGCCGGTTCTTAGCTCTTGCCATTCAGCTAGCATGATATGATTTCAGCAAGAGATTCAGAAGTAGATCCTTCTCTATGCTCAAATAATGAGAGAGATTTCAAGGAGAGAAAAGGGTAGCATCCTGCATCTTTTCTGCATTTTCTTTCTTTTTCATCAGTTTTTTGTTGTTTTGTTCAGAGGTTTTGGTCATATTCAACTTTCTGTGACTTGATTTGGGGGTTTCTTGGAAAATATACTGGAGTGGTTTGCTATTTTCTTTTCCAACTTCAGAAGAAGAAACTGAGGCAAACATGGTAAAGTGACTCGCACATAGTCACATCACTAGTAAGTGTCTGAGACTGCTTTTGAACTCAGGTCTTCCTGACTTCAGGGCCTGAATTCTATCTAGTGTTCCACCTAGCTGTCAAAAGACATGGGCAACAGCATAAAGGAGAGCTGCAGGCAGAGAGAAGCCCTGAGAAAACTTGGCTATTTGACCCAACACTGCCAGGTCAGAGAGGCATAATATAAACTAGCCACCTTGCAAACATTATTTGTACTCCCATGAGACTTACATATTCTATTTGCCTTCCAGAAAATTGTAGAAGTTGTGATAAGCTGGTCCCTCTGAAGTGCACATCATGCCTCTTTGTTTTGCATCCCCCTTTTCATGATTCATGTTTGTACTTTGGGTTATTGTTATTGTTCTTCCTTTGCTTCAAAGAGGACCAATGACATCAAGGGGTAATGCTTTGACTCCAATGTGAAATGGCTTTAAGTGAGGCTGAATAATGGTTAGCTTCACTCTCTTGCAGAATCCTCAAAATCCAGTGGCAAGACAATAGTCCTGACCTTGGTGTCTTTGATGTCTGACCAATCTCTAAGTACTCCTCCTCCATGGCTGTTGGAATGAATTGTTCTCATTCACCCATTCTGCCAGGGACATCGCCCTAAGTTGCTGATGGGTTTGAGGACCTGTAGGTTAACCTCAACCTGATTTAGCCTATCTACTGAGATGGTTTGGTCTGGATGCGAGAGCTGCACATGCTATAGCTTCTTCTTCTTTTTTTTTCTTTTTGCAAAAAGGCTTTAACATTTTTTATGTGTTTATTCAAAGATATTTTATTTTCCCAATTACATGTAATAATAATTTTCAAAATACATTTTCTGGAATTATAAGATCCAAATTGTCTCTTTTCTTCACTTCCCTCCCACCTCTTGGAGATGGTAAGCAATTTGATCTGGATTATACATGTATTATCATGCAAAACATACTTCCATATTGGTCATTGTTGTAAGAGAATCCTCATAAAGAATCAAAATTCCAAAATAAAACTGTAAATAGACTAATATGAAACATAGTATGCTTTAATCAGCACTCTGACTCCAACCATTTTTTCTCTGGAAGTAGATAGCATTCTTTGTCTTAAGTCCCTTAGAATCATCCTGGATCATTATATTGCTAAGAGTAACTAAGTCTATCACAATTGATCATCCCACAATATTACTATTACTGTGTACAATGTTCTCCTGGTTCTGCTTATTTCACTCTGCATAGTTCCTGCAGATCTTTCCAGCTCTTTCTGAAATCATCTTGCTTATCATTTTTTATAGCACAATAGTATTCCATCACCAACATGTACCACAATTTGTTCAGCCATTGCCCAATTGATGGATATCCCCTTAGTGTCAAATTCTTTGTCATCACAAAAAGAGCTGTTAAAAATGTTTTTGTACAAGTAGGTCTTTTCCCCTTTTTTATAATCTTTTTGGTATATAGACCCAGTAGCAGTATTTTAGGATCAAAGAGTATGCACAGTCTTATATATGCTACAGCTTCTTGGAGCTACAGGCAAGAGTTGGGTGAAAGGTGGAAACCAAAGGTGGGTACCTTTCTTGCATTCCTCCTTTTGGAGGAAACCCTAGACTAGAACCAAATGTAACACTCCTAGAATTTGCAGCTTTCCTTGGGAGAGTGTGAGGTAGGGAAGAATAAGTGAATGTGTGAATGGGAAAGTCTGCTTCTCTCACTGAAAAATCAGCCAACCACAGAGCAATGAACCAAGGGCAAACCGGGATGGCAGGTAAAGGATGGGGACTGTCATGGATCGCCAGTCTCTATGGCTTCAGCAGAGCAGTGTTTTGCTAGCCACTGGCCTAGTCACATCAGTTTGCAATCTTGGAGTTATCTTCAATTCTTGATTCCTTCTCACCCCCATGTCAAATTAGGTTTTGATGAGTCTACTTCTACAACATCTCTCACATCAAGATCCTTCTCTCTCTTTTCTTGGTAACCAGCCTAGTTCTGACTCTTAAAAACTCGAGCCTGCATCATTATTATAGGTTCCTAATAAGTCTCCATGATTTTGTTCTATTTTCCCTCTAATCTGTCCTCTACACAGCTTCCAAAATAATCTTCTTAAAGCATCGTTCCCTACTCAATAATCTTTGGTGGCTTGTAATTACATTGAAAAAAAATTTTACCTCTGTCTTAGAATCAATTCTAAGAGTGGTAAGGGCTAGACCAGGGGTAGGCAATCTTTTTGGCTGTGAGAGCCATAAACACCACATTTTTTAAAATGTAATTTTGTGAGAGCTGTACAGTGCTCACAGTGCGCGCTCCTGTAACAGCGCCTGAAAAAAGATTGACTTTATGGCTCCTGCAGAAAGAACCATATCTGGCCCTCAAAAGAGCCAGATACGGCTCGAGAGCCATATGTTGCCAACCCCTGGGCTAGACGATTGGGATTATGTGACTTGTCCAGGGTCACAGTGTCTAAGGCTATATTTGAATCCAAGACCTCCCATCTCTAGGCCTGGTTCTCAATCCACAGAGTAACCTAACAGCTCCTTTCCCAATTGCTTTTAATTATTTATTTTTTTGTCTTAGCCCTTCCCCATTCTCCCAGCATCACAGAAGGTATCATCTGGGAGACAGACATGTTCATACAAATTAAGTCTTGCATGTTTTCACCTTTTATTTCACTCTCTGAAGGTAGCATTCACAATTTATTCTCCCAATATTAATTCCATAGCTGTGTATAATGTTCTCTTGGTTCTATTCCTTTCAGTATTCATTATCCCGTGTAGTTCTTTTCAAGCTTTAAAAAATTTAGCCTGCTCATCACTTCTTATGGTGCAAAAGTATTCGATCACAATCATAATCCACAATTTGTTTAGTCATTCCCCAATCAATGGGCATCCCCTCATTCTAGTTCATTGTACTACAAAGAGAACTGCTGTAAATATTTTGGAACAGATGGGTTCCTTTCCTTTTCCCCTGATCTCCTTGGGAAACAGACCCAGTAATGGCATTGCTGGGTCGAAAGGTATACAGTTTTATAAGTTTCTCCCATTTGCTTTTAAAATTAAACAAAACAAACAAAACAAAATTCAGCCTGACATGTCCTCATATTCTAGCTTTAGTTTTCTTTTCCTGTCTTATCTAACAGTATTCCCCTCTATATATTCTAGCCAAACTAGATTACTTGCTGACACTCCATATCCTGCATCACAGTGCTTTTCCACAGGTTACTGCCATCACTGCAAATGTGTTCCCTCCTCAAGTCTGACTATTAGAATTACTAGTTTCCTTGAAGGTTCAACTCAGGTGCATCTCTAGCAAGTCTTTTCTGATATTTCCCTCTCAAATGATGAAACCCTCTTTCTCTCTCTCTCTCTCTCTCTCTCTCTCTCTCTCTCTCTCTCTCTCTCTCTCTCCCCCTCTCTTTCCCCAAATTGTCTTATATTTCCTTATCTTATAAAAAACTATATTCAAGGGCAGCTAGGTGGATAGTGGATAGAGAACCAGGACTCAAGACGGTAGGTCCTGAGTTCAAATCTAGCCTCAAATACTTCCTAGTTGTGTGACCCCAGGGAAATCACTTGATTCTAATTGCCCAATTCTTACCGCTCTTCTGTCTTGGAACTGATATTTGGTATCGATTAGAAGACAGAAGGTAAGGGTTTTTAAAAAAAGTGTTCCTATTCTCAGTAGATTAGCTTCTTAAGGACAAGGACTGCTCCTTTCTCTTTGTTTCCCCATCAATTAGCACAGAGCCTTTCACATAGTAGATACTTAGCAAATCCTTATTGCATATTTTTTTGGAGTACAGAAACATAAAAAGATTAAATTATTTGCTTAGTCATGTAATAAGTCAACAGGTAAGCCAGAAGTAGACTTTAAGTTATAAATGATATTGAATTTTTTCTCAAAGCACTCCTGAATCTTAAGGTCTAGTTAGAAGGAATCTTGAAAGCTACTTAGTCTAACTCTTTTGTTTTACAAATAAGGAAACTGAGGTCCACGAGGGTTGTAACCCGCAAGGTCATACAGGTAGTAAATATCAAAAGTGGAGGTCCTCTGACTCCAGAGGCAGTACCTATTCCATTGTATTGCACCTCCCTTATTTCTTCTTTTTTTAAAAAATGAGAGGAGGAAGATAATTTGGAACATTTTAATTTTTCCCAGCCATAAGCACTTTCACTGAATTTCTAATAAAGAAAAAATGAAACAAGTCATATTTTGACCTGATTCCAAACTTGGCCTTGAAAATTAGCTATCGAGGTGGAGTGGGATGGGGTGAGGAGTCAGGGGAAGAAAGGAAGAAAGAAAGTCAGAAAAAGAAAGTAAGGGACTTTCTATCAGGAACCATGTGGTCAGTTCTAATAAACTTCTTCCTTTGGGCCCAGGTTTATTGTAGGTCTGACTTTTCAAGTGCATTTAGATTCTTATTTGGGAGTAGTGGGAGTGGGCCTGGTGGGAAGCCAGAGCAATGATTGAATAGCACTCTGCCCTAGGGAAGCTTTAGCTGTTGTTTGCTCCATGGCAGCTAGCTTCCCTCAGTTCTTCTCAAATCCAGCCCTCCTTCTTCCAATCTCAACATTGTCCAGTTTTGGAGTTGTCTCCCCATCTCCTTCTCCATCTTGTATCCCTCCCCTTCCCCTCCTTTGCTAGTCGAATACTTACAAATGTCATGTCTGACCAATGCTTCCTTTTCCCAATCGTCCTCTTTAGCATTTTTTGAAAGACCTTTCCAGGACCAGGCCAGAGTGTTCCTCAGATTGTCACTCAGCCCCTGCATCACTCCTCCCAAGCTCCCCTTCTCTGGGGTCCTTGGTTCAGAAGTGACTTCTGCTGGTACCATGCCTTCTCTACTTTCCTGCTCAGACCCCAGGGCAGAATGATTTGTGGCACAAGGAAGTAGCCAGGCTTGGATTTCCCAAAGGTAGGTGTGTGTATAGTGGGTGGGTAAACTAACAAGGGAAATAGCTAAGATTAACCTCAGCCAGGCTTATGGATTCCCTCAGGAGTGAACACTTGGGGTGTCCTGGTGTCCTGAATGCTTAGCACAATGCTTGGCACTCAGCAGGCATTCAGTAAAGGCTGCTTTATTGATTTATTGAGAGAAGAAAATCTTTGAGACTTATGAGTTCCAGGAGGGCTTAGCTATGCAGCTGGGAACATTTGGTGAACGAGGGTGTTGGGCCCCACCATGAAGTAAAAAGGAAGTAGCCCATATAACCAAGGACATTTGATGCCTATTTCTTAGTTCTCTGTTCTTCCTCTCAATATCTTTTCCAGAACTTGGATGATTTTGCCTTAACAGCTGTTATACAGTGAAACTATTGTTTGTCTGACCTTTAAAATTAAACATAAAAATCCCAGGGAATCAGCAAAAAGATACTGAGATGGTTAATAGCTTCAGCAAAGCTGCAGGCTACAAAACCATCTCTAAAATCGATAGCGTTTCTAGATAATAAAAACAAAATCCAAGAGACAATAAAAGAAAGGGAAATCACATTCATAATAACAAAATTATAAAATCTTTGGAGGTTAAAGAACATTTAATACTTCTATAGATTTAGTCACAGAATGTTCTTTTAAAATTAAATTGTTTTTTTTTTCAATCAGCAAAAAATATGTCTTTTCTCTCTTCTTCCTCAACCCCACTCCCACTGAAAAAGAGAAGGAACCGTGAGACTAATTGCCCTATTGGACATGTCCCCCAAACTATGACTCAGTCTATACTCTATCAGGAGATCCTCTAAAATAATTGGTCATCGAACTGATTGGTGTTCCTAATTTCTTTCAAAGTTTTTTACCTTTGCAATATTTTGTTACATTGCATAAATTGTTCTGGTTATGTACACCTCATTCTGCATTAGTTCATACAAGTCTTCCCTTGTTTTTCTGAAACCATTTCTTGCAGCACAATAGTATGCTCTCACATTTCCATACCATAACTTATTCAGCCATTCCATAACTGATGCTCACCACTTCAGTTTCCAAATCTTTGACATAGCAGAGTTGCTACAGATATTCTTGTTGATTAATAATTTGCTATTTAATGAAGAACAATTGACCTTGGTTTGACAAACTTTACAAAAACTTGCATGGAATGATTGCTCCTTGGGTTTTGAAAAATCTGAATATTGAATCATGAGAATTTAGATAACTTCTTTTGAGATTGTGTGGCATCATTTGTAAATGAAATTTATACTAAGGACTCACTTCATGGTAATAGAACTTCAAGATACTTTTGTTTCTTTCTGTCTTAATGATATTGGATTATACTGAGCATTAGATTAAAGAGAATCCAACAGCTGGAAATCATATTAAAGCCCATTTAGTTTAAATGATAAATGAATTATCTGCATAATAGTACTAACAAGTGATCATCTAGCCTCTGTTTCAAGATGTATTTCTTCTGTGGGAGCAGAAACACAGAAGAAAAACAACTGCTTGATCACATGGGTCGATGGGGATATGATTGAAGATATAGACTCTAAGCGATCATCCTAGTGTAACTATCAATAATATGGAAATAGGTCTTGATCAATGACACATGTAAAACTCAGTGGAATTGCTCATTGGCTACAGGAGTGGGGAGGGAGAAGGGGCGGGAAAGAACATGAATTATGTAACCATGGAAAAATATTCTAAATTAATTAATTAAATGCACTTAAAAAAAATAAAGATGTGTTTCTTGTATCAAGTCAAGTCAACCCCTATAGTTCATGTCTATTGCTCCTAAATTAGCCCTCTTGGTCTAAGAAGGACAAAACTTTTTCATGTGATAGCCCTTTGAAAACAACTATACTTCTTTAAACACAACTATAACATTATTTGTTCAAGCAAATTGTGTGAGGGCTGGCCCAGCCCTTTTCAGGGCTGTTCATCTACCTTTCATCTTGGAGCCCTGTGGCTCCAAGAATCTGTAGCATGCACAGTGGCCACGCCTTGCAAAAACCATCTCAGTTGATGAGCTAAAAACAAGTTGAGGATAACCGTCAGGCATCAAGCATGTTGCTGAGTTAGAGGGTTGCCTACCCAAGCTTGTGAAGATTACCCCCAGCAGAATGAGTGGATGACAATAATTTCTTCCATCTGCCATAAAGGAAGCTAAAGCAGCCACTGTGGAACACTTATAGCTTAGTCAGGCATCAAAGACCCCAAGACCATCCACTACATCCCCAATTATTGCCAGGGGGCCTGACTTTTGCCTTGTCTCTGGACTTCCATAACTCTGCAAGATAAAGTGAAGCTGACAACTTTGAGCAACTCTGCCTCACTTCAATCCAATTCACATGAAAGTCAAAACTTCAGATGTCACCCCATCTTTCTCAAAAGTGAAGGAAATACAACAATCACAAAAAGTGCTACTGAAAATATTTGGGGGCTTATGGGACTTTCCCTTCTGTTTTTAACCGCCTTTCAATATATGCCAACATATGGATCAAAGGACATCAACAGTTTAGTCAGTTTTCATAAATAATTTCCAATTATTCATCATGATATTAGACTCATTCATAGCAGTCATTAATAGTATATATTAATGTGCTTTATCATAGGACCTTCAACATTTACTATCCTTTGCTTTGTCAATTTGCTCATTGTGAGAAGAAATGAGTTGCTTTAATTTTCATTTGTATGGTTAGTGATTTGAAGCAAATGTGGTTGGTTGATAATTGCATTTCTTCTTCTGAAAACTTTGTTCATATCCTTTGCGAACTTCTCTATTGGAAAATTACTTAGTTCCCTTGAGTTCCAATTCCCTATATATTTTGGGTCACACTTTTCTTCAAAGAAATAGTATCATCTACTTGAAAACTAGGAATAAATACATATATACTATTTATTTGAAATGAATGTATCAGATTCCCATTGGCTAAGAAGATACGTATCTAGCCACAGATTTTATCCACCTCAATAAGACTTTTCTCTCTTTTCTTAGCCCAATTCTTCCTTTTATTTGAAATTTTGATCTTATTTTTATTGATACCTTATGCTTTTATATCAACTTCATCACCAACTACATCCTGTTCAATTCTAGTAAGCCATTAAAAAAAAAAAACCCTTACCTTCTATTGTAAGATAATATAAGTAATGGGGTCACCAGGGATATTAAAATCAACTATGGGGTTTGTGGGAACACTCTCTGGGGTGTAATAGAGACTATAACTGAACACTGAAGTCTTGTACAGCTACACCACTCCCAACTGGAAAAATAACAGCCAACTGTCACTCTGGCCAGAGGCCTTGAATTAACTGACAAGGTAACAAGGTGAAATTGGGTTTTAATTAGAAACAACTAAAAGGAGGGATAGGAATGACTACTCTAAAATCTTAACATCTAATAACAAAACCCGAAGGGACAGGGAAGGACTTATTCACTACACTAATCTAAGCTATCTAACTAACAGGGCCCAAGGAGCTATACTGGAGTCTCTGGGTTTCTGCCTCACACCTGGAACCTGCCAGGCTTGAGTACAGCTGGGGCTTTTGTGGCTTTGGGATTTCTCACTGCAATCCACTGATGATGTCTGGATGCCAGGAGCTACAGTTGTCTCAGGAACTAAGCAGTAAGGGGTTTGCTTGAAGCACTGTCCTCTTCTCTTGTTCTTTCCTTAAATGCCACACCACACAGGATCTCAGGGGAAAACAGGGTACAAGGTGTCCTTTGCTCTGAGTTCTCCCAGGCTGGCAACAGTTTTTGCCTACCACTAATGGAGTCCACACACAGCACACAGATAGACTTCCTCCTCCTTCATTCCAACCTAGAATTCCCAGCTCCAGCTCCTTCCTGCTAGGTACTTCCTAATCAATATATAATCAATACCTAATAACTAGCTAATCTAATCTTACTCATAACACTATCCACCAACCAATACTATGTATTGGTTCCAAGGCAGAAGAGTGGTAAGGGTAGGCAATGGGGGTCAAGTGACTTGCCCAGGGTCACACAGCTGGGAAGTGTCTGAGGTCAGATTTGAACCTAGGACCTCCCATCTCTAGGCCTGGCTCTAAATCCACTGAACTACCCAGCTGCCCCCTAGGCAAGCCATTCTTCATAATACAAATTTTAAAAAGTGGTGAAATCCTTCTAACTTTCTTAAGCCTCAGGTAAAATCCTACCTCTGCAAAGAAGACTTTTCTCATTCTCCTTAACCTTATTGCCTGCCCTTTGATCTTATCTCAAATTAATTTGCATGTCTTATTTGTATATAGTTATTTTGATGGAGTCTCTCCTTATGAGCCCCTTGAGACTTTCTTTTGTCTTTCTTTGTGTCCCTACCACTTAGCATAGTGTCAAAGTGTCAGCTTACATGCTTGCTGACTTGAGGAGGGGGAAAAACAGGTCAGCAAAACTAACCAAGATATCCAAATGTGTTTGACAGTATATATTATATTCCAAACCCTAAATCCCCCGCTTCTGGAAAGAAAATAAAAAGATGCATTTTTTTTTCAACTCTTCTCCAGGGCCTGAATCACAAAAGAGCTAAAATAACCCTGAGGTTGTGGGCTGTTTTATAAAGGATCTGTAACCATTTGAGCCCAGAATGTGCCCTTAATAGCTGCATTATAACAGAAAGGTGATAAATGGCAGTATTTTGGTAGAGGATCAACAGATGGCAGTAGCAGCTCAGCAGAGGACTAAATGGGAAGTAGAGAAAGCAGTTCAGCAGATGACTTCAGCAGCTCATAATTAGAGGAGATAATAGTCACTTCAGCAGGAAAGCAGCCTGGGATGTTCCAGCTAGGATGCCCCTCTAGAAATACAAGGTGTGTCCAGCTCATGAGTATTCTATTTCTCACTTGTGATGTAGGAATCGACTGTAAAAACATGCCTTTCTATATATGGGGAGATGTTCCTTAATTACTTCACTGGTCTAATCAAGTGCTTTTACTTTGAGTTACTCTGTCCTCTGGTAAAAGGGAAATGTATGATATGTGCAAGTCCTACAGTGTTAACTGTGGCTTTCTTTGTTTGTTTGTTTTTTTAAACCCTTACCTTCCCTCTTGGAGTCAATACTGTGTATTGGTTCCAAGGCAGAAGAGTGGTAAGGGCTAGACAATGGGGGTCAAGTGACATGCCCAGGGTCACACAGCTGGGAAGTGTCTAAGGTCAAATTTGAACCCAGGACCTCCCATCTCTAGGCCTGGCTCTTAATCCATTGAGCTACCCAGCTGCCCCCTGAACTGATTTTGAAGGGAAGCTAACTCAAGATTTAGGAATCTTTGGGTGTAGTATTCACGGAGGGACATCAAGAGGCACCTGGAAAACAATTTAAAAGTAAAATTGTTTTTTATAAAAATTTCCCAAGGCATAGTGAATTACTTTCAACCATACTCTCCCTAACCCCCTGACCAATTAATTGGTTAAAAGGATAATCAAATTTCTGATTTTCTTGATATTAAAACTTTTTTTGCTTTTTTATTTAAAAAATAAGTTTTTCAATAGGGCATTTATTTTTATCTCTTATCCCCTCACAACCCCAACAAAGGAAACAAGAAATAAGAATAAGAAATCAAAATCCTTATTACAAATATGCAGTCCCTCATTGGCCATATTAAAAAACAACGGCATGGGGCAGCTGGGTAGCTGGGTAGCTCAGGGGATTGAGAGCCAGGTCTAGAGACTGGAGGTCCTGGGTTCAAATTTGAACTCAGATACTTCCTAGCTGTGTGACCCTGGGCAAGTCTTAAACCCCATTGCCTAGCCCTTACCACTCTTCTACTTTGGAACCAATACACAGTATGGATTCTAAGAGAGAAGGTAAAGATTTTTAAAAACAACAACAAAATACAAAACCTCCAACAATGTCTCATTCTACATTTCTATCATGAGGTTTTCCCATCTTTGATCCTCTAGTATTTTGGCTTGTCACTGCATTTATCAGTGTTTTCAGGGCTTTCAAAATGTTTCTCTCTCTCTCTCTCTCTCTCTCTCTCTCTCTCTCTCTCTCTCTCTCTCTCTCTCTCTCTCTCTCTCTCTCTCTCTCTCTCTCTCTTCTTCCCCCCCCTCATTCTTATCTCCTGTCTTAGTAACAATTATAAGACAGAACAGTAAGGGCTAGGCAATGGGGGTTAAGTGACTTGCTCAGGGTTACACACTTAGGAAGTGTCTGAAGTCAGATTTAAATCCAGGTCCTCCCAATTCCAGGCCTGGCTTTCTATCTACTGTGCTACCTTGGTGCCTCTTAAAATTACTTTTCTTGATGTTATTGAATGAATTATTCTCTTGGTTCTGATCACTTTACTCTATAGCAATTCAAATGCTACAAAGATTTTCCCCATTATGTTTCTCTTCTAATTTTAACTGTTAATTGGTTTTGCTTGTGCAAAATCTTTTAAATTTTATATAATCAAAACTATATTCAAATTACCTGCTTCTCTATTTATTATTTGATCATGAATTATTTCCTTATCCATAGATCTGAAAGGAAATTTGTTCCATGTTGCTCTAAATTGCTTGCCACCTCATTACAGAGCCATATATGGCATGAGATGGTGATCCATACCTAATTTCTGTCAGTCCGTTTTCCAGTTTTCTCAATAGTTTTTGTCAGATAGTGGGTTTTTACTCTAGTAGCTGGGGTCTTGAGGTTTATCATTTGCACCTATATGTTGTATTCTTAATCAGTTCCACTCACTGATCAACTTTTTTTTTTACCACTACTAATCACTTTGGAGGTTATTGCAGTAGACTCTAGTTTGAAATCTGGTAATTAGCCCCCCACCTAACTTCTTGTGTTGTTTTTTCCCCCATTATTTCTCTTGTCATTCTCTGCTTTTTTTATTCCTCCAGATTAATTTCATTATTTTTTTTACTAGCTCCATAAAATAATCTTTGAAAATTTGATTGGCATAGTATTGAATAAATTAATTTGGATAAAATATTTTTTTATTTTATTGGTATGACCTGCCACTGGTCGATTACTCTTTGTTTTTTTAAACCCTTTACCTTCTGTCTTATAATCAATACGAAGTATCAGTTTCAAGGCAGAAAAGTGGTAAGGGCTTGGCAAAAGGAGTTAATTGCCTTGCCTGGGAAGGATGTCAGAGGGCCAGAAAATGTTTGAGGCCAAACCTGAATCCAGGACCTTGTCTCTAGGACTGGCTCTTTATTCCCTGAGTCACCTAACTGCCCCAGCAATTACTGCTTTTCCAAACTTTATGTTTAATTCTCTAAAGAGTGCTTTGTAGTTACATTCCTATAATTCTTGGGCATGTTTTGATAGATTCTCAAATATTCCATACATTATTTAGTTATTTTTAAATGGAATTTCTCTTTTATGTTTCTTCCTCCTGAGTTTTATTGGTAATCACAGTAATGCTGATGATTTATGTAGATTTATTTTATACCCTGGGACTGCTCAATACATTTCAATTTTTTTAGTTGATTGTTTAGGCTTCTCCAGATAGATCCATGTTGGTGAACCTATGGTATGAGTGCCAGAGCATGACAGAGAGGGGGGTGCTCCCCTCCTCCTCTCCATTTGTGCTTGAGGACATTTCTCTCATCACTCACTTCTCTGCCCTATGTTAGGGTTCAAATGGGTGGCCACCAGAGGAACACATGAGACAATGCAATCAAAGCAGGAGAAAGCTTTATTGCCAGTGCGCGCTGGGGGAACTCAGCAAGAGAATCCCAAGTGGTGCATTCAAAGGAGGGAATATATATGTTTCTAGGATATAGGTGCCTTTGTCCTAGGGTTAGCTAATAGCAAGACAGAGGGAGTAGGGATGTTTCCAGGTGCCACAGGATATGATTCTTAATCTTCAAGGCTGTTCTGTCTAGGGGAGGAGTGGTGTCCCTGGGACTGTCAGCCAGAGAGGAGTTGTGTCCCTGGGACTGTGAGTCAGAGATAACTGCCCTGCTCGAGCTGAGCATGACGTTATCCAAACCCCCCTGCTTAACAGGGTATGATGCTGTCAAGCTGTTAGTTATGGGTCTCAGCTTTTTGGCTATAACACCAGCAGCCCAATGGGAGTGCTTCCTCCCTCCCCAGTCTGGGGTAAGGGAGGTGGGGTTCACATGCAGCATGAAGGTTGCAGTTTGGGTATTTGGTTTTTAAGGTCTCTAAAAGGTTTACCATCACTGAGATAAGGCCATCATGTTATCTGTAAAAACTGAATTTTGTTTCTTTCCTTATTCTCTGAATTTTTTTTCCCTGTCATTGCTGGGGCTACCATTTCTAACATTATATTAAGTACTGATGACAATAGGCATCCTCACTTTATTCCTAATCTTACTGGAAAGGCTCTTAACTTTTTGCCCATTACACATGCATGCCCATACCCACACATCCACATACCCATGCACTCTTAGAAAGAATCTACTTTATTAAGAAGTCCATTTATTCCTGTGCTTTCTAACATTTCTTTTTTTGTTGTTTTTTTTAAACCTTTAACTTCTATGTATTGGCTCCTAGGTGGAAAAGTGGTAAGGGTGGGCAATGGGGGTCAAGTGACTTGCCCAGGGTCACCCAGCTGGGAAGTGTCTGAGGCCGGATTTGAACCCAGGACCTCCCGTCTGTAGGCCGCTAAATCCACTGAGCTACCCAGCTGCCCCTTTCTAACATTTCTTAAGAGAAAAGGGTTTTGGATTTTGTCAAATACCTTTCATTATCTATTGATTTAATCATGTTTTAAAATTTTTTTTACCAATATGGTTTAGTTTCTTTATACTGAACCAAACTTGCTTTCCTAGTATAAATCAGACATGGTCATAGTATGTAATCTTTTTTAAAAAAAGTCATTTATTTGCTAATATTTTATTTTAAAATGTTACTTCAGGGCTCACTAGGGATACGGGTCTATAGTTTTGCTTCTCCCTGGTTTATTCATCAAAATCATATTTGTGACAGAGTTTGGAATAGTGATTTAGTGTAAAAGACTGGAAAACCCTCATTTGGACGAGGGAAAAAAACTGGCAACCTTAGGCTCTCCCATCCATGACTACTGTGCAAACAACATGAGAACAAGTGCTTTGTAGACAGACATGGGAACTTGGTGGGAAGTGCAAAAGGTAACCCAGAGGTTTATAATAGGAAGAATTTGCTTCTGATTGTTGGACTGACTTGACATGATTAAGAGAAACTAACAGGAAAAAATGATGCTTTCCTTGAAGGCCACATGATCACTAAGGAAATTAGGCCTAGATAATTTATCCCTCAAAACAATAGTTGGTATTTGAGCATCAGCAAAAAGGCAGAGCCTGTCTTAGCTTATTCAAACTAAACAAGGAAAAAGTTCAGGGACAGAGTAGGACTAATAAGAAATGGATGTCACTAGGACCTCCAGTAGAGGCAAGAGACCTCTAATAAGACCTGATGCCCAAGAATTCTTTAGAGATGACATAATGAAGGGTTTGCCTTTTCTAGGATACTAGGTGGGGAAGGGGCAACATAGGGCATGACCGTCTGTTGACGTTACTATATTGTGTATACTTTATCATTGACTTTCACTTTCTTTTTTTTTTTTTTAAACCCTTACCTTCCGTCTTGGAGTCAATACTGTGTATTGGTTCCAAGGCAGAAGAGTGGTAAGGGTAGGCAATGGGCGTCAAGTGACTTGCCCAGGGTCACACAGCTGGGAAGTGTCTGAGGTCACATTTGAATCTAGGACCTCCCCTCTCTAGGCCTGGCTCTCAATCCACTGAGCTACCCAGCTGTCCCTGACTTTCACTTTCATTTCATAATTGCTTATCATGTACAAGTATTTAACATGTCTGCATGTGATCACATTTTATAACTTGTTAAGATACTATTTTGTATCTCTCTTTGGTATTTAGGCTAAGTGAAGTGGGCAGGTAGGGGGCAAATTGGCATTATATAAAAATCTCTTTCCAGAGTGGTCTACTGAAGGGGCTACTTAATTTAAATAAAAAACTGTCGGTGATTCCAAAATGTCCCCCTAACACACAAAAAAGATAATTTATTGAAATCCCCCTTATACAATATGAGAAGTAATCTCCTATCTTATGAACATACTTGTAACTGTTAAGAACATTACCCATAAGCTGTTAGTACCTCCTTCTGAATTGTGCATGTCATAAAAATAACATGTTAAACATATACAAACTTTATGGTGCACTTGTTTTACTTAAGAATTTTTCTGTTTCTTCTAAATGATTAATTTATCAATAAAATATCTCAATTTACCTTCTCTGTTAATTTAAAGAATATGTCAGATGTGTTTAATTTTTAAAGTCTAAAAGCAATCAAAGTATACACTCTGCCTTCTATCATTTTAATTGCCAGCCCACTTAGAAAGAAAAAAAAAGCTTAGCATAATACTTAAAAATCATGTAAATCTTTTTGGAATTTTTTAGACAATTTCAAATGAATTCTAATTTTTAAAATTCAGTGACAGAAAAGGAATGTTTAGGTTCAGATCAACTTTTGTATCTTGATGTTTGAAATATTGGTGATAACTTTCACCAAATTGGCTTGCATCAAAGGTCTGCATTCTAAATGATATCTTAGAGTGTCTATGTAGCTCATGAAACATTCTTGCTCTCTGCATCTTTTATTTAATCCCCCAGTATTGTGTACTTAAAGTAAATCTTTTGCTGGCTGTGAAGAGACCTTTACAACCATTCAGAAAAGAAGCTATTGATACATGCCAATTTATTCTGGCAAAAATTGAGTAAGTGAAGTCAGGTACATTTGTTATAATCTTTTACCACTATTAATGCATCTTAAGTCCATTCTGTTTTTTTTTTTTAAAAAGAGTGGTTTAAAAAAAGTTTTAATAGTTATTTACTATCATTACAAATTTTATGTTGTGATGAAAGCAAGGGGCTAGGAGCAAGACTGGTTGTATAATGATGTCTGGTTCTATAGTACACATAAACTAAGATGATTAAAAACAGAGTTCATTTACCTGGAAGGCCTACTCTTTTATTTCTTGCTGAAACTAATGATAATAGAGGACACCTCTGAATAACCAGAATAACCAAAATGAACCTTTTTTTAAAATGATAAAGAACAATTCATGATACAATGTTTAGATAAATGTCAAGAACCAATTACATATAAGATCAGGAATTTCAGCTACAGAAAACAAGTGCTGGATTTGAAATTCAGGCAATTGTAGTTTATTGTCAAAACAAGGAAAATACAGCTCAATTTAGGTCATGCATCAAACCTATGACCCCTTTCATGATGTCTACTAGTACAGAAAGGTCCAAAGAGACAGAAATCCTACATAACCATTCTGAAAAGCATTTTCTTTTTCCTTTTGCCCAGTTTCAGAGTATGAGAGACAGCACAGAGAAAGAGGGTCAAGGATGAATAACTGTATTTCACTTTCGCTTTATTAAGACATCAGCTCTTTGTTCTTGGGGTTTTCCTATGAGATGGATTTTTTTTTTCTCTCCTTAGATTGACATTCTAGAAGTGACCAGGTATCCTGGAATACCAGATATTCCGGTAATAATTTTGAGATCCTGGAGCTTCTGTTAATAAGAATTGGAACTAGACACTGATACAGGGTTTTCCCATATGAGTCCCTTTACCAACGTAGGCTGGCACCATCTCTGAAATCTTGGAGAGTTGCACAGAGAAGTGAGAAATTAAGCAACTTTTTTCTAGGTCACAAAATCAGTATATGAAAAAGCAACTTGTGAACCCAGGTCTTGCTGGTTTTGAGGATGGCTCTCTAGCCACAAAAACATGATGCTATTGATCTTTTTTTTTTTTTTTTTTTAAACCCTCACCTTAGAATCTATATTGGTTCCAAGGCAAAAGAATGGTAAGGGCTAGGCAACGGGGTTAAGTGATTTGCCCAAGGTCACACAACTAGGAAATGTTTAAGGCCAAATTTGAACTCAGGACCTCTCTTCTCCAGGCTTGGCTCTCACCCACTGAGCTAACTAGTTGCTCCAAAGAATAAATCACTTTTCTTTTTGATTGGTTCCACTGGGGCTATTGATCTTGACTGACACCACACTCAAGTGAGGTCACCACTTGTTACCACTGAGGAAGAGATGATGAAACATCAAAAAAAGCACATGAGTAGTACAATATTGCATAAACTGTCTTGAGGCCTTATAAATCATTTTGTTCTGTGGGTTAGTTTCAAAAGATGCTCTGGTGTACGTTCAAAGTTAAAAAGTCAGGAGGCCCCAAGCAAATGTTAATAAATGCTTAGCCTAATAGTTACAAATTTCAATTTAGAGCGAGGTCAAATTTTATTGCTTTTGTTCAAAGGTTATTTTTGGATTTCAATGTAAGTTATTCCTAAAAACTTTGTGTTCTATTTATTAATTTATTAGATACTGTACTTAAAATAATTTCTTCAGAAATATAAATTAAAATATTAAACTATATTTAACTAGAGCCTTATATAATTAAGGGTTTCAATACATAGCATAAATATTTACAATTGCACACTTCAGCTCAAGGATTTCTCATAAAAATTCATCAGGCATGCATGTTTTGTAATTCTAGCTCCTGGAGATGATGATGTGGGCAGATGTCTTCAGCTCTGGACTTGTGAGTTACAATGGAATGAGCTAATCAAGTGTCTACACCAAGTTTGACAACAATGTCATGAGCCCCTGAGTGGGGGCTGAGGAGGGGCTGGACAGACACAAGAACTGACTACCTAAGGAGGCTAAAACTAGCCCATGTCAGAAACAGGGCAGGTCAAAGCTCCCATGCTGATCAGCTGTGAGATCAGGCCTGTCAGTAGCCTCTGTACTTCCAGTCAGGGCAAGAGAAGGAGGCATGCTTAAAAAAGCAAAATTTAAAAATTTAAGTGACATAAAAATACACAAAAAGATTGATCCAACAGAATATTGCTCTTCTGAGCTGCTACTATATGAGTAGGGGAATACATAAAAATCTTGAGATTAAATTTAAATTTAATTTAAAAAATGAAAAAATGAACTATATGCTTATTGTCCTCAATGGACATGTTTTTACTATTCTCAAGAATGAAAGATGTTAAAAAAAAGGATAAGCAAAATGAGTTTTTTTGGTTTTTAAGAAGCTCTTAGGCATAAATAATGTGATTTTCTTCATGTGCCTTCTATAGGTTCCAATCAAACCAAATTTATAATCTTAACATTACTGACAGCAGTACCAGAAGATTCTAGCATCAAGTCATTCTCATTCATTGATTCAATCTGTAATTTTAAAGTAAGAATTTAAAAAAATCATAGTTAAGAAATGACTTCTAATTCTTATTGTTCATTTAAAGAAGGTATCGATGGTGTATTTGGAATTGTTTGGTTTGGTTTTCTTTGATGTTGAATTATGGGTCATCAATCCTGGCCTGGAATGAAAAAGAACACAAACTTAGACAAAATGCAATCAAGGACGAATTCCCTTCCCACCCCACTTCCCACAACTTTCTAGAAAACTGAATTTTGTTTTTACCAAGTTCTCTTTTTTGTAGAAAAGAGCCAACCAGCTCCTTAGGAGGGCAGGCTAAGGCCAGTTTTTTGGCCATCTCTCTTAATGATGGGATTTACCTTTTCGTTTTTGCCATGTTATTCGTAGTCCTCGGCATTTTGTCAGAGCTCCCTACTGGAAAAAAAGAAAACAAATTAGGAAATTCTAAAACGAGCAATTTAAATTAAAAAAAAAAAAAAAAAAGAGTTTATCAGAGCCTAAAAGAAATTTCAGAAAAACAAAAGTGCCCCTGAATGGATTACTAAAGACAACAAAAACTTTTAGTATGTTTCTTAGTTTTTATTAACAATAACCAACCAAAATTAAGCTCCTGTTCCAATTTCTTTATAATTTACTAGCTGATTTAGTATTTTACTTAATCCCCTTTCAGAAGTTTGGCCAGCTACTACTTCTGTGCCCTACATAAGCCATTCTTTTCTTTCTCTTTTAGTTTAGCACAATTGCTGGTACAGAAATGATTTTCTGTTTTAAACCAAAATACTGCACATTATTGTATTGTATACTGCAATTATGTATAAGTACAGAAAAAAGACTTTGAAGTGGATGAGAACATCCAAAGTCAGTGAAGGGCTTTCTGACTGTATAATCATAACCAATTTACCACTCTGCCTTTGTAAATGTACTTTGAAGGTATTGCCTCTTGAGATAGATTCAACAATTCCTTAAATCTCTGGGTTTTCAGTTCTTTCTGGTCTTGATTAAGTGCATTCCAAGTTGTCTTTCAGAAGTTCAAACAATAGCAGTGTCAAATTCATACAAACTCAGACTAGCACAATTCTATTTTCTTAAATGGAAACACAAACTATTCCATTATAATTGGATATACTTTGCACCCAATGATCTCAGTCCACTAATAAGGATAGAAACATTTAGGAAAAAAAAATTCTTCAAAGGCAAACTTACCAGTACTTTTATAACTTTCTGTTGGGCAACTCATAACTAGATTAACATTGTCCTCCCTTAGTTCCTTGATAAGGCCTTTATTTAAGCAAATATCCACATGACTATTGAACAGCATCAGATCAGAAGTCTCTTGCTCTAAGTTACAAACGGGACACACCAATGTATATTTATCTCGTGACAAATTGGTCTGGAGGGCTTTTCGTCCACCTGAAGATGTGCCATCAGATTCTTCATTTTCATGGGGAGGATTCTGATAAAAATATTCATCAAGATGAGAGCTGCTCCAAAGGTTAGAGTACTGTTTTTGGTTTTGTTCATTCCCTGCTATTGTGCTTAAAGCTGCTGTATGATGTCCTTTAGAAAGCACATCTACACTTATAGAAGGCACAAAATCTACTAAAGGGCTTTCTGTAGTCTTCTGGGTTTTTAAATCTGGATTTACTTCTGAACAAAGAGACTGAGATTGTGGGACAGCAACCATTTTGGGATCACAGTCTATCAGAGTCCTACTGAGACATTCATCCACATGTCTGTTAAGTGCTTCCAGGCAGATCTTTTCTTGTTCCATAAAACAAATAGGACAGGTAAAGACCTGACATTCATCTACATTTTCTGATGTTGCTAAATTTTCATTTATTTCTTCCTTTGAAAGACTAGGTGGCTGTGAAACTTGAAAGTCTTGTTTAGTCTCAGGCTCACATTTAAAGGTGACTTGGTGGTTCAAACTCATTTCTGACCGCTTTTTAGTGAAGAAACTCTCCTTGTGAGATGCTTCAGGAGGCTTTACAACTTGATCTTGGTCATTTTTCTCCAGCACAGACCCAATTGTATCTAGGGTGTGGCCTCCAGTTTTTAAGAAGCCAATTATGCTTCTTTGTCGGTTCTTTGGGTCTTCTTCATTGGCAAAGCCTGATATCCGTACACCTGAATATAACCAATAGCCATAGAAATTAGTTTCAACTTCAAAGTACTAAGTCCAATGAAACATCACATAAGACCATTTTTTGTATAATATTTCTTGACAACACACAGTAACAACAAAAAGTGATATTAATTCAAAAAGATACTTTTTTTCATGACTACTCTTAACTGGGAACCTATTGTATTATATAATAAAGAACTATGAGATATCTTCCTAGAGTTGGTATGAATGTATAGACTTTTTTGGCTTTTCAATGATCATATTTCATTCAATCTTGTACGAGTGTGTATTACACTTAAACCTGAAAATGACGATGATATGTTTGTAAAGAGGACACATACTATGAAGTTTTTTTCTCTGCATTAGTAATGGATTTAAGATTATGTACCCACTCTCTTCATCTAGTTTCTTACTAAGGAATTTCAATTAATTAGGAATAGCACATACTGTGCAACGATTGGCTGGATTTTTGAGTGTATCTTATGGCAGAAAAGAAAATAGTTTATTGGTTCAACTGCCATTGAATATCATGCTTTGCAACTAAGATAACAGGTAGCAGAAGTTAAAAGTAATCTAACCAGGTTAAAGAAAAATGAAGGCCAAAACACTCAGAGATTCATTACTTTATGAAAGGGAAGGGAACAAGGGAAAAAGCATTAATTATTAAGTGCCTAATGGTTGCCAGCCACTGTACTAAGCCCTTTACACATATTATTTCATTTGAAAATGTTACCTTAACAAAGTTAGGAAAAAGAGAAAAATGTTATACCCATAAGTCTTAGTCTTAAGGGCCGTGGATAATCAGCATCAATTTCTGCTTTTAGCAGTTCCTTAGCAATAGCAAATATTTCTTCTGCAGTAGAAACAACAGCTGCTACGGTAGATGCTCGGGTTTTCACTTCAAAATTTACATTCTTCAGCTTAATAGTAACTGTTTTGCCCTGTAAATCAAATCAAATATGTATATATGGTATTAGTCTGGATTCACTTGCCAAGCTTGATTATGACAAATTGGGATATGATTTATAACTGGCATTACTTTTTCACATTTTCTTGTAGATTTATTTCCTTTCAAAGATTCTTATTCTGGGGTACAGCCTTTATTTAGGACATATCATCAAACTTTTTTTTTAAAATTGGAGCTTTTAATAAGTTCATTGCTCCTCTTTCCTTTTATTTATTAGTATTTTGCTTGAGGTGGAGGGCACATAAGCAATCTGGGAGAGAAAGACCTCTGGTAGAAATCTACCTAAAGGCTCCTTCTTACTGAGAGGCTCCCCCAAAGCCCTAGTAAAAGGGTCCCAGAAGGATCTCTCTATTTAGAGAAGCCAATAATGCCTTGCCTTAAATCTTATTCCATAGGATTTTTGCATGATTAAGAAAAAGCTCTGTGTTAATCTTTGTCTTGCCTTACTTCTGCTAATATGATTTGGGCCTAATCCTTAGGAATCAGATTTATTTTGGGACAGACCTAAGTTTCCAATTACATTGAAGTATCCACCTCCCTCTCCTCCACCCCCAAATTTCCAACCCCCTCAAAGGCCATCTTGGAGTAGACCCAAACTCAGACTAGATAGATCTCTATGGGGTCTTTCTGGTCTGCTTTTTTACATCCAGAGTTAGCTGGAACCTAATGGGACAGTTTTTCAGGATTTTCCTCACTGGTATTCATTTTTTACATTGATATCTTCATCTAACCTATACTATAGAGTGGAATCTTATTTTTTTGGACAAGAACAACAAAATACAATGAAATACCTTAAGTCCTTCTTTTTGTAGATCCTGAGCTAAATCACTACAAAGTTCTTGGCACAAGCTATACAGTTCTTCTGCTTTACTTATCTCAGTGAATGTTCTAAGGAGAAAGAAATTTCAGAACGCAAAGTTAAGTCCAATTTAAGAACAGCTGAAGGATAATCAATACAAAGTTACATTTCATGTTATTCGCTAAAGTAAAATCTAGTTAAATAAAACAACCTAACATCCATATTGTAAGATCCTGACAACTAAAAGGCAGAGACATTAGCTATTTGTGGATATGGCTAATGTGGTTATTTGCTTTGCTTAAATCTACATATAGTTGCAAGGATTTTGTTTTTCTTTTTTTCTTTTTCCCCTGGGTAAGGGGAGGGGAAAAGATTTGATAGATAGATAGACAGGTAGACAGACAGATAGATAGAAACAGATAGATGGAGGATGGTTGGATAGATAGATAGATAGATAGATAGATAGATAGATAGATAGAGAAATGATGTTAACTAAATTTGCTAAGAGGCACATTTTGGTGACCTTATTCCCTAGTCAGTATTACAATGTGATTCAAGTCCACTAATTAAACAATAATTACACCACATGACTACTCAGGCCTATAATACATATCCACTGCTACAATATACTATAGAATCTTAAGGAGGTAAAGATGATCAATCCAATTATTGCTATGATAAGCAAAAACTACAGGTTCTAAAAAACTGGTAATTATGCAATTACTATTAATAACAGATCTTACTACAGAGCTACTTGCTCTCTTCCTCTAATAGGCTAGAAAAAATAACATTTTGGTGCACTGACATGGATTTTTCTGAATTATTAATGTGTTATCAAATTCTAAAGTTAAGTTAGTGGGACCATCCTTTTTGGGTTATAGCTTGGAAACAATTCATGGTAGGTAAGCTCAAACTCAAAATATTACCTTTATACAACAGCTAACTATATATCAACTCTAATTTCTAAGTAACTTCAAATCAGAAGTTTAGAACCTAAAATGCAAACACTAAACATCAGAACAAAAATAAGGCCGACTATACTATATCTTAGATACAAGCAGCAATGGGTCAATGACCCAACTGTCAAGTGCCTGTGTCAAGTCAGATCACTGACTGATCAGTGTAAAGTTCACAATCAATAACAGTTCTACCTATACTAGTTTAAACAAGTAACTTTAAAATGAGAAGTGGGAAAAAAAAGTACCAACACTGACTGAATCACCATTTATTAGGAAAAGTTGAAGTGACATAAGATGTCACTTTGTATTGCCACAAATAATCTTAAAATCCACACTTGCTGAAACCTTAAAAAAAAATCACAAAGATGGCCCTAAAAGAGTCTAGAAATTATCTTAACCTGTAAACATCTGATTTTCTTGTCAGGGAGAAAGACATGGTGTTCAAGGGCAACACCATTACAAGTTCATCAGTAAAACATTAAAAAGCATAATGAAAGATTGCAAATAGTCCTGCCTTGCATAACAGGGAAAATGGTTGAGGTTAAATGACCCTGCAGAAAATTTTGTGTGAGACCCTAGTTAAATCAGATCACTCTGAAAGTTCTTGAAGACAAAACTTTAAGGAGGATAATGAATAGATAAATTTGAAATGGAACAAATCTGTCTTAAGTCTCTATTGGAGCAAGGTTAGATAAGATTACCACAAAGCTAGAGATGCTTTTAGATGATGATTAGCATTAGAGTAGGCTTGTCCCATTCAGGGTGACCAGGCTCAAATAGAAGGATACCAAAACACAGATATACTGTGAATGAGGAGCTGGGTTTCAGAGGTCTGTATAAGTCCCCAGATGGTAGCCAGTTAATTTGAATAGGTTTGCCAAGACAGAGTCCTTAAGGGACCTGAATCTACTATATTTGCCCAGCCTCATTCATCTCCCATAACAACTATCCCAAACTGCCAAAAATGGACTATCACAAATTGGCATACAAACATTCAAAGGAGAATAAGACTATAAACAACTATTATAAGTTAGGATTACTCTGGAACTCCTGGGCCAATGTAAGGGGTAGAGCTGAATAGGTTATTTTGGAAAGGAAGAACTATTAAGAATGAAAGGTCTCATATGGCTAAAGTATGTTAGCTTGAGTTTTCTCAGGTCAATGCTCCTGAGCCTTATGGTTGTGCCAGATTAGGTGGACAATAAAATAAAGCTTGCATAGCAAAAAGATACTCCTATTCTCAATCTGTACATTACTTTGTGACTCCAACCTTACGTGGAGATCATGCCTGATTTAGTGATCTGTATGCATAAGTTCTAATAAAAGTAGTACCACATTTGGCTCTTTATCATCTGAATATCTGAGATAGGTGGGGAATTACGCGGGGAAATAGAAATAGCATTTAAGAATTCGAAGTCTGAAAGAAGAATTGAATCTGACCAAATATAATTGGAAGAAATTTTTGCCCGAAGTGCCATAATATGCAAAACACTCAAGAATAAAATTTCAAAATATCTCAAGGGGGGGAAATTCTAAAAGAATGAGGAAAAAAGCTACCAAGAAGAAAGCAGCAAATAAAGCTCAAGTTTGAAGTGTTTAAATTCTATTAGGAGGGGATGATATAAGTATTCCCTCAGAACCCTAATGTTATCCAAGGCCATTTGTTCAGTTGTTTTAGTTATGTCTGTCTGTCTCTCCCTCTCTCTGTTCCTCCCTGCCCACCCCTATACCCCCTCAACACATACAATGGGTATGAGGGCAAAAATACCTTCAATTCAACATGGAAATGGGAGGGAACAAAAAAAGGGAAGGAGAAAAATAAAAGAGAAGGTAGATTTATAGGGAGGAATTAGTCAAAAGCAAAAATTTTCAACCTTACAAAAGAGATTATAAAGAGGAGTTTAAAAGGAAAGAATGAAAGGCTCAAAGCCTATGCCTGGGGTCTAGGTGAGAGAAAGAGAAGAGAGGTAGGGCAGTGGAAGCAGATTTGCATCAAGTATAAAGCTTTTGTGTTGATCACAGAACTTTTCTCTTGCTGCTCTCATTCTTTGTAAAGAGGGAAAAGGGAGTAAAGAATAGAAAACTAAATGGGAGAAATAACTGATAATCATATCTGTGAATGTGAATGAAACTCACTCACAAAATAGAGAGCAGAATAGATCAGAAAGCAGAATACAACAATATGCTGTTTGCAAGAAATAGCTGAAACATAAGGATTCAGAGTTCAAATAAGAACTTGAGCAAAATCCACTATGCTTCAGCTGAATTAAAAAAGAAAACAAAAATAAAATAAACACTACTACTACCCTCCACCAAGTTAGCAATCATGATCTCAGACAAGTGTTAAAGGGATTTTTTTTAATCTCTCCCTCTGTCTAGCTTAAGAGGGGAGAGAGCAGGGTTTCTCAGTGGATCAGAAAACTGATGGGTTCAGTGAGCAGTGAACCAGAGCTGAAGAAACCCTGCTCTCTCCCCTCTTAAGCTGGCTTGCCAAGTATTGTAAGGGTTAAATGTAGGCATTTGGGGGCAGCTGGGTAGCTCAGTGGAATGAGAGCCAGGCCTAGAGACAGGAGGTCCTAGGTTCAAACCCGGCCTCAGCCACTTCCCAGCTGTGTGACCCTGGGCAAGTCACTTGACCCCCATTGCCCACCCTTACCAATCTTCCACCTATGAGACAATACACCGAAGTACAAGGGTTTAAAAAAAAAAAAAGATTAAAGTTATAAATGTAGGCGTTTGACAAAGTGAGGAGAGCAGTTTAATAAAAACTTTGTTTAATTTAGAAAGAAGTACAGATGGAAAGATAGAAAAGAGAAAAAGATAGATTATTAATCTTAAACCCTATAAATCTACCTAAACTAAGTCTCACTAATAAATAATTCCTAAGAACTACCTAAAATTTCCTACTATGACCTGTCTTCTCAGAAAAGGTTCTTTTGCCTGGCACACCAGGCCTAATCTACTTTCTTCTATCTGTAAAATATTCTCTAACTAACTAACTCTCTAAAACAATAGACAGCCAATTGTCACCAGCCAATTGCTAGCAGCTCCTTGCCTGAGAGCCAGACCTTCTGCTCTCTAGAGATCCTAGACCCCTTCCCTCAGCAGATGTTTCCTTTATCTCCTCACTGGCCAACCCCTGCTTTACCACCTTCTTGCCAGAAAGCCATTCCTACTTCCTCTCCTCAGTGCCCTGGTCTCTTTGGTAACAGAATCTTCAGCTCTGGCTCACTGCTCACTGAACCTGTCAGTTCTCTGATCCACTGAGAAACCCTGCTCTCTCCCCTCTTAAGCTAGATAGAGGGAGAGATTTAAGAAAATCCCTTTAATGCAAGGAAACAACAAAAACAGACTTCATTAAAAAAGATAAACAAGGAAATTACATCATATTGAAAAGTACCATGGACAATGAATTAATACTGATGTTTAAATGCCATAGCATCTAAATAGTTAAAGGAAAGGCTATATGAGTTCCAGGGAGAAATAAGAATGAAACGATAACACTAGGAGCATTCAATGTGTCCCTTTCAGATGTAGGAAAATCTAAAAAGGAAAATAACAAAAGAGAAAAATTCAGAACCTGAATAGAATTTCAGAAAAATGAGATTGAGGATCCACTGAAGTATTATACTAAAAGTAGGTCATCAGAACCTAAGCTAACCTATATCAAACTATCAAATGTAAAATGCACCACATTTTATAAACTGCTTAAAACTATCATGGCTTTTAATTCTTTTTTTTTTTTTTAAACCCTTGTACTTCGGTGTATTGTCTCATAAGTGGAAGAGTGGTAAGGGTGGACAATGGGGGTCAAGTGACTTGCCCAGGGTCACACAGCTGGGAAGTGGCTGAGGCCGGGTTTGAACCTAGCACTTCCTGTCTCTAGGCCTGACTCTCACTCCACTGAGCTACCCAGCTGCCCCCTATCATGGCTTTTAAATAAATTTTGTATTACAGGATATTTTATACTCAATTTCATTTTAATGCATGCTGAATTTATGAAGAACAAAAAATTCTATAAGATATTAATAATAGCAAGTTATACACAGTACCTTTCAATGCTCATACTTTTCCTCTCTCCATCCCTTTAAAATACAAACAAAAAATATTTTTATTTTTCTCAGAGCAATTTTAAAAAAACAACTTGAAGATTTAAATAAAAGCCAAGCTTTTGAAGATCTGGAAAAATAATTGTTAAATTTAGAAATTCATTTAAATAATTAAATAACATATGACAGATTAAAAGTGTACTGAATGTAAAGTAAGGAGAAAAACTGGTTCGAATTCTGCCTGCTTCAATTATTATCTGTGTAACTAGGAACAAGTAGTTTAACCTTTCTAAGCCTGTTCCTTGATTGTAAAATGGGTAGGGGGAAAGAAAGGTAACAAGAATACACAAATAACTATAATACAAAGTAGAATTTAAGTATAAGAACAAAGGTACAAGGAATTAGTGGGGGATCAAGAAGAGGGAGAGATTACTTCTGATAAGGACTAGGGATTAATCAGGAGAAGCTTTATAGAAAAAAATTACATTTGAGCTTTAGGGTAAGAAATGTAAGAAGAAAAGACATTTTAGAACAGAGAGAATATCATGAGCAAAACTGCAGAGGCAGAAAAACATCCAGCATGTGAGAGGAACAGCACATACTATAGTCTGAAGAAAAGGATAGGGAATGTAAAGGTCAATGACAAATGAAAGAAAAGACTAGAAAGATAAGATAAAGCTATATTGTGAGGGGCCCTAAATTCCAGATGAAAGAGTCTGAAAGTTTAGTAGAAAGTAGGAACAGAACAACTTTTTAAAAAAAATAAAATGTGATAAGACTTATACTGTCTCTCAGGGAGATTAATACAATGTGTAAGAGGTAGTGGAGGGCAGCAGGGTCAGTGATGGAGTCTAATGAAAATGACTGGGAATTAGGTAATTAGGGACCTGAATTAAGATGTAAATAGTAGTCATGGAGATAAGGGTACATACTTGAAGAGGCACTTAGAAATATATAAAAACTTGGAAGATGTTGGTGGTAAGGGAGGAGTCAAAAATGATTCCCAGGTCAGGTCTTTCTGAGGAAATATATTTCCTCAGTTGGTAGGAAAATGCCAAAGGCATTATCCCTTGCAAAGAAATTTTTCTTTCCTCTTTGTTTTTTAAAAAAATGTTTTACTCTTGGCTTTTGTTTTTACACAACTGTCATTTTCCCCTTAATCTTTTTTTTTTTTTTTTAATTTTAAACCCTTAACTTCCGTCTTGAGTGGTAAGAGCTAGGCAATGGGGGTCAAGTGACTTGCTCAGGGTCACATAGCTGGGAAGTGTCTGAGGCCAGATTTACCCTAGGACCTCCCGGCTCTCAATCCACTGAGCTACCCAGCTGCCCCCATTTTCTCCTTAATCTTATCCTCCTACTGAGTATCCAATCAAAAGACAGAAAGTCATTTAAACTCAATCCATAGACACAGGGACTACCTAACTACATTTCAATCCACTGACCCTCACCTCTGGACTGGGATGAAGAAGATGTGGTTTCATTAGTTTTCAGTGACTAAGATTAGTCTTTACAAATAATCAGTCTGCTTTTCAGTATGGTTTTGATTTACATCACTGTTGTCCTTGTATATATTGGTCCCTTAGTTCTGCATAACTTTGCTCTGCAACAGTTTATGCAAGTTTTCCCACTAATATGAAATTTATTTTTCCAGTGTTTTGTAATTTTTAAATGCTCAATGACCAATTATTATTTTAAAGATGTAAATGAAGGCTTTAAGCCTTTAAAACTTCCTAGTCTAAATAATTATAGTTCAACAAACCCCATCTAGCCAAATTAAATAATGAATGACAATTTTCAGAATATATATGTAAGTATGCCAAAAACATTAATCCAAGAAATAGGTTCCCCCAAATAGAGCAGAAGTTTGAGAAAGACAGAGGAAGGTAATTCATCACTCTTGTTCTGTATTTTTTAATCTACAGATATAGTGCAATTCTATTTTGCTTTCCTGGTAACACAGGTACTCCAAATACATGGTTTAAAAAATTAAGATTCCCTTGTCATCTATAGCTATTAAAGGATTTCATTGTTCTTTCTCTTCCAGCTGAACTGGCCTGACAATTTTTTAAAATACAAACTTTATAACTAATTTATAACACTTGCTGAAACTGCCATTCATCAGATAGAGAGGTAAAATGAGTAAGTATGGCATACCTTTCCATTTGTGTTGAACCCAGACCAAGGGAAATATGAAGGAAGCTATGCCAAGACGTTTCAGAAAAAAGAAGAGAAAGTAGGGCCCTCTTCTGGTAAAGGTCTGAGCAAGTGATAATTCCAAGTGCTTTTAACATTTTCTCTGTTACTTTCCCTATTCCTGGAACCTAAAAGAGAGTCGAAATAAAAAAATAAAAAATAAAAATAAAATAAAAGAGAGTCGATATTATCATTAACCATAAAGAGAAAAAAATCTTGAGAACTAACATTGAAACCAATTTTCGAAAGGTCATTTCCTTTGAGGTATGACTGTGAAGTAATCCCACATAATCATCAATCACAGGGTTGGAAGAGATCTTGGAGATCCTCTAATCCAACCATCCCTCTTCTCTACCCATTTTACAAATAGGCAAACTGAAGCCCAGAGAGGTAAGCTAGAATAGAAAGTAGTCCAGGAGCCAAGATTTGAACTCAGATCCTCTGACTCAAAATCCAGGGTTCTTTCCATCATACCATACCATCAGTCTTATACTTTATTTTGGTCCATATCTAAGAGCTACCAAAGGTTAATTAGGTAAAAACTGCAATTAATACTTAGCAAGTCCTTTTCTTTGAATGACCTCAAAGTACTTTATTAATAATATTCTATCATGAATCCCTAGGGAACTCAGTATACAGCAAATAATAATAATAAGGAAGGTAAAATTGTCATTTTTTTCTGATAAAAATATTGAATGAAAATTGTAAATCTACTTTTTGGGGTTCACTAGCCATAAGAAGTTTGATGGACTTCTGAAAAATTATTTTGTCCACACATTTGATTCTTTGTAAGATTACACTAAAGTGATGAGGTCAGGTTCTGATTCAAATGCTTTTACTGTTAAACTGCTTTTCTCCTAATCTTAGAATGTTTGGAAGCCTGGCCAAAAAAACAAAAACAAAAACAAAAAAAAACACCAAAAAACAAACAAACAAAACCCTTAGAGAAATGCTTACTTTTTTTCCTTAGGGACTCATTCCCAAGATAAGGTGCTTAACTTGGGGATTTACAAAAAAATTGCAGTTGAGGAATGAAAGGGAAAGCCTTACTTATTTGAACACTCAAAATAAAATTGTATTTCGTTAGTAAATATAACATTTGAAACTCTGAGAAACATGGTCTCATCTTAAAGCTCTTCAGACCTGAGGAAACTTAGCCTGGGTCATAAATCTGGATTTGCTACAATATCCATATTCTCTCAAATCTTTCAACCTAAGGGCTTTTACATTTGCAAAGCCTCTCCTATACCATTAAAAAAAGTAGAGGAGATTCTGAAACCTTATTTCTAGCATTTTGTTATTTAGTCAGAAAATTTTTAATTTTTTTTTTACTGTCTACTTTTTCCTCCCATCCTATTTTTCAGTGAATAGAGAACAGTTACTAACTACATTCAGGACTCAATATAGCTATCTATTTCTTTCTGTAGCAATATAGGTATAGGTTGTGTGTATATGTGTGTACTTTATATTTTAAACAAACAAAAAAAAATCTCACCTTTCTAATGGGTAAATCCTTGATGAAGTCCATCACAGCTTGTCTGGTAGGGGGAATTTGGTATTGTCCATTTGGTTTATTTTTATCACTGCACACTTTTGCCAACACTGTATTTGGAGCAATGCCTAAAAAAAGAATTTTCAGAAAATCAAAGATGTATGATGAAAATCTATCTTTGTAGAATAAAACAATTATATAAAATGTCTAAGAAACCTGAGATTGTATGGAATATATCCCCAAGGCTTCCTGTGGTTTTAGGTCTGAGTATAGAGGAAGAGGAACTGACTGATTTCTTTGGAAGCTGATCTCTTCTAAGGGATGGGAGAATAGTCAAGCCACTGTGCTGGTAATTTTAGATGTATTAGCAGCTTCTGCTATTGTACACAATGAGAATTTTAAAAAAAAATTAGCTTACTTGCTATTTTCTATAGGAAAAAAGTTGACTGGCTCTATTCTGACTCCTCCAAAAAGATGGTCTAAGAGACATGCTTATTCAGTGAAAAGGTCCCTCTTGGCAGTTCCATTTGATCAATTCTGCTGTTGATAGTTAAGTCAAATCCTCCATGAAGCTCTCTTTGGTCCATAGAGTATTGGAATCTATCCCCAACTCCTAACCTTCCAACCCCCACTTCCTTGGCAAACCACAGAAGGCACTTTATTTTGTAACTCAGATGCACTTATCATGTGATATCGTGCATCACAGTAGTTTGTGTTTGTATCTTGATCTTGTATTGGACTCCATAGACTATGGGCCATGTCTAATCTAGAATGTGTTCTTTCAAGTTCTTAGCAAAGTATTCTGCACACAGAAGTTTTTTCAATATATGCTGATGAATTACTGAGAGTATAATTGAAAAAGCTATAAGGGTTTGGGGCTATCATAACAACAGTACCCTGATGATGCTCAAATCTTTATTTCTTCTTTATTATATATTAGAGATAATGTAGTTTTTTTGCCTTTGGAAAGTGAAGAATCTTTTAATCTTAAGAGTCTGAAGATCTCACAGATCAAAACTATATGAATAAAATTTAATCTTTTCATATCTTATGGGAAGTGCAACACTTGCAACCAAAGGATGGTGGACTCCTTGTGGTTCTTTGAACAAAATATTCCACCTCCAAACTGTGCATTTTCACTGTTCCAATGCTTGGAATTCTTTCTGTCCTTATCTTCCAACTTCCCTGGCTTCTTGCAAGTCTTAACTACAACTCTATCTTTTGGAAGATTTTCAGTCTCCCTTAATTCTAGTGCCTCCTAATTATCTCTGATTTATCTTGTATATTTTTGTATTATATAGTTGTTTGCAGGTTATTTTCTCTCAATGGACTGTGAGCTCAGTGAGGTTAGGAGCTAACTTTTTGTTTTTCTTTGTATACTCTGCAACTAGTACAGTGCTGGGTACACAGCAGGCACTTCATTAATTCAGGATGACAACTTGAAAGCCTCAAGACTTTTACAAAATCACTTCTGCTTTAAAAAAAAAAGCCAGAGTGAATGCAAGGTTGGTTCAACATTAGGAAAACCATCCACATAATTGACCATATCAACAGTCTAAGAAACAAAAATCACATGATTATCTCAATAGATGCTGAAAAAGCCTTTGACAAAATACAGCATCCATTCCTATTGAAAACACTGAAAAGTATAGGAATAGAAGGACCTTTCCTAAAAATAATAAACAGTATATACCTAAAACCATCAACAAACATCATATGCAATGGGGATAAATTAGAAGCCTTCTCAATAAGATCAGGAGTAAAACAAGGATGCCCATTGTCACCTCTATTATTTAACATAGAGTACTAGAAACACTAGCAGTTGCAATTAGAGAAGAAAAAGAAATTGAAGGTATCAAAGTGGGCAAGGAGGAGACTAAGCTATCACTCTTTGCAGATGATATGATGGTCTACTTAAAAAATCCTAGAGAATCAACTAAGAAGCTTGTAGAAATAATCAACAACTTTAGCAAAGTTGCAGGATACAAAATAAATGCACATAAATCATCAGCATTTCTATACATTTCCAACACACTAGAGCAGTAAGAAGTAGAAAGAGAAACACGATTCAAAATCACCCTAGACAATATAAAATACTTAGGAATATACCTACCAAAACAAACACAGCAATTATATGAAAACAACTACAAAACACTTTCCAAACAAATAAAACTGGATCTAAACAATTGGAAAACCATTGATTGCTCATGGGTAGGATGAGCTAACATAATAAAAATGACAATTCTACCCAAATTAATTTACCTATTTAGTGCCATACCTATCAAGCTACCAAAAAACTTCTTTACTGAATTAGAAAAAACTGTAACAAATTTCATTTGGAATAACAAAAGATCAAGAATATCAAGGGAAATAATGAAAAAAAAATGTGAAGGAAGGGGGCCTAGCAGTACCAGATATTAAACTATACTATAAAGCAGCAGTCATCAAAACAATATGGTACTGGCTAAGAGATAGAGAGGAGGATCAATGGAATAGACTGGGGATAAATGATATCAGCAAGACAGTGTATGATAAACCCAAAGAGCCCAACTTTTGGGACATGAATCCACTATTTGACAAAAACTGCTGGGAAATTTGGAAAACAATATGGGAGAGATTAGGTCTAGATCAACATCTCACACCCTACACCAAGATAAATTCAGAATGGGTGAACGACTTGAATATAAAGAGGGAAACTATAAACATGTTAAGTGAACACAG
>NC_058130.1:339890533-339890894 GCF_016433145.1 Gracilinanus agilis | reverse complement strand
TAGTCAAAATCAGAAGGGAAACAACAAATTGGGAAAAAATCTTTATAACGAAAAACTCTGACAGGGGTCTAATCACTCAAATATACAAGGAGTTAAAGCAATTGTATAAAAAATCAAGCCATTCCCCAATTGATAAATGGGCAAGAGACATGAATAGGCAATTTTCAGGTAAAGAAATCAAAAGTATCAATAAGCACATGAGAAAGTGTTCCAAATCTCTAATCATTAGAGAAATGCAAATCAAAACAACTCTGAGGTATCACCTCACACCTAGCAGATTGGCTAAAATGAAAGAAGGGGAGAGTAATGAATGCTGGAGGGGATGTGGCAAAATTGGGACATTAATGCATTGCTGGTGGAG
>NC_058130.1:339889982-339890434 GCF_016433145.1 Gracilinanus agilis | reverse complement strand
GAATGGCTGAACAAACTGTGGTATATGCGGGTGATCGAATACTATTGTGCTAAAAGGAATAATAAACTGGAGAAGTTCCAGGCGAACTGGAGAGACCTCCGGGAACTGATGCAGAGCGAAAGGAGCAGAGCCAGAAGAACTCTATACACAGAGACTGATATACTGTGGTAAAATTGAATGTAATGGATCTCTGTACCAGCAGCAATACAATGACCCAGGACAATTCTGAGGGATTTATGGTAAAGAAAGTTACCCACATTCAGAGGAAGGACTGCAGGAGAGGAAACATATAAGAAAAACAACTGCTTGAACGCATGGGTCGGGGTGGACATGACTGAGGGTGTGGACTCGAAACTACCACACCAATGCAACTACCAACAATTTGGAAATTGGTCTTGATCAAGGACACATGACAAAACTAGTGGAAATGCGCATCGGCCACGGGTGGGGGG